>NW_026136948.1:0-19455 GCF_905237075.1 Dicentrarchus labrax | reverse complement strand
TATATTCTGGTCAGTGCGATGTACAAAACTGTGGCAAGCAGCTCTCAGCAACATCAACTAGAACTGCTTGACAATGTGTATATTCACATTAAGCTCATACATTTCCTACATTATTGTGTATATATACAAAGTAAATTCATTGAATCACTACTGTTCACTAATCTTCTGTTTTATATGTATTTTGTTTTATTCATATTTTAACTTGTGCACTAATTTAAGTCTTTTTGTCTCTTTTATGTTTGTCATTTCTTTTAAACATTTTATATGGAATCACTGAAAAACACTAACTTTTTGTGCTGATGGTAAGAACTTTTAAAAAGTTGATCTTTAATGTTCAGTTTCTTCCCTGTAGAGGGCGCTGCAACACAGTGAAGTGATGCAGTCACTTTAGAAGCTGACTGTGAAATTCTGTCACTGCTGAGTTTATATAAACACTTTAAACTTGCTGTAAATATCTGACAGCATTAAATACTTTTTATTCACCTGATCCTTTAATATCTTCCTATAACTTGCACCAGTAAATTCTGCTTCTGCAAACTTCTTGATTTTTCAAAATAAGGGATTTCTGCAAATGAAATTTCTCAAAGTTTAAATTCTCGTTTGAAGTCTTATTTTGAAGTATTGAGACTGAATTGAAAACAGAATTTGATGCACATAGTGTCTTGTTTAAAGTTGAATTCTTCATTACAACAGACTGGACGAGCACTTGTTGAAACTGATTCACTTTAATTGTGTGAATAAAACATGATCTTTCTCAGTGTGGGAGTCAGAGAGTCAGATGGCTTTCCACCTTTGTTTTTATGCTCAGAGTCCTAATAGACGTAAACAGCCGACTGCAAACTGAGGAAACTACAGTAAAGCTTTGATTGAATCCACACTTTGTTCAGGTTTTATCTTATTTCTGTTCCTCACAAGCAAATATTCATCTGTTATAAAATGAAAAAGCTGATATTTTTATGATAGTTATTGATTTATTTATTTGAAAATCAGGAGATCAATAAGCAATGAACACTTGAATCTTCTTCAGTCAGAAATAAAACTGTAATACAAATGTTCATCATTTACACCAACATGGAGATAATTTATATTTATAGTAGCTGGATTGTGGAGATTTATATCAATCAGAAGTAAGATGTGATTTCCAATAAACAGATTTGTGTTTTTGATGCAATATGAGAAAACAGAACAAATATATACATGCACATAATCTTAAATATTACCAATAACCCTTCCAGATTAGAGCTTATTTTATATTTTGCTGATTAATTTTATGTCAATAGAATAATATAACAAGGTATTAAAATGTTCTGGTGTTCAATGTGTAACCAATGTTCACTGACTTCTCACCAAAATCCAGATATTTCAGTAACTTTAAGTAACTCTGTTTCAATATTTTCATAATAACAATGGATCAAATATCAAAATGTGGGGATACATATATATTAATTTAAAAGATAGCAGATATATAATATTGCACTAATATTGTGATTCCAAAATATATTGTGGAAATTAACTGCAACTCTCCATCGTTCCACAAGGTGCAAAGAAATAAATCAATTGAAGTAAGTTTCAATCTACAGTTATGTTGACATTGTGTCTGACAGTGGAGCTGATCTCAGAGCAGTTCAGACTGCAGCACTGAGAGTCATCTCCACTGGTTGTGATTCCTCTGTCGGTACTGCTGGATGAAGCTCTCCTCTCCACTCTACCTCCCAGTAACATGGCCCAGTCCCAGAGCTGATGCTGCTGCTTCAGCCTCTCTGGATCATCAGGACACAGCTGATCCTCCAACACAACCTCCCTTCCCTCACCACTCACACTCTGACTCAGAATCTGTGTCAATCTGAGGAGAAAGACAGACAACAGAAGTCATAAATCAGTGTTTTACAGAGACTCCCTCCATCAGCAGCACATCCAGTATAAAGACCAGCAGGGACTTCAGTCCAGTTCAGACCAGAAGGTGAGCGGCTGCGTGGCGTAGCCTGCTTCCTTTCAGCTCTCATGTTAACGTATTGGGTGAACACACTGAGCTGAAGCCAGGGTGTGTCGCAATTAAACGGCCAAACACCGGCCCCTCATTGGTCAGAGATCTTCAGACACCAGACCTGTTATCATGGCTATTTAAGCCAGAGAGATGATCTTCTCTCTCTCTTTTTCATCTACCATCCTCTGCTCACACAGGACTGTTTAATGATTGTTAATGTTGCTGATGTGTCAAAACCTCCTGCCTCTCATGCTCTCTACCTCACACACACTCCTTTAGTTATTTTAAGTTAGACTGTATATTGTGTATTTTCCTCTGTTTGCTTTTATTATATCTGGTTTATAAATGTTTGTGTTTACATATGCTGGCCTATTTAATTTAAAGAGTGAGTGATACCAACCTCTTCTACGTAGAACTCCAAAGCCCCCACTCTAGCTATTATTAATGATTTTGGTTGTAATTCTGATTTCTGAATAAATAGTTTAGAGTAATTTTTATGAGACTGATCAATGGGTGGTTATCGTTCCCTTATTTAAGGGTGGTGCCCGAAGAACTTTAATATTAATTAAAGTAATTAGGGATCGAGCACTGACAAGTGCAAGACCCTATTGTTCATCTAGGAATTATTATACTTCTGCCCCTTCTAACGCATATTTGACCCCCCCGCAGCATTCTCAAAATGTCATGAAAATTTGCACAAAATTCAAACATGCAGCGAAAATACCAATATGACATTGTCCCCGTGCACGGGCGCCACCAAACAGGCTAAGCCACCCCAGAATCAGCCCCCAAGACACGTAAGGCCGACAGTACGAGAATTGAGGTACGCATGTGTATCGTGATAAAAAGAAGCAGAAAAGCCTCAGGACCCATACCTCAAACCCAACAGGGAAGTCCGCCATTTTGGATTTTGTGGCCATTTTTGGCGATTTGCACACGTTGGCTTAGACGGACTCCTCCTAGGGAATTTATCAGATCGACTTCAGATTGGGCCCCAGCCATCTAAACACATTCACTATTAAAAGTTGTGCTATTTACGTTATTCCGTTAAACTTTGTGGATGTGGCGTGGCGTCCGTGGCGTTCAATTTCGATCCTTTGCCATAAAAAGAGGGATTCGTAATAACTTCTGCGTACATGATCCGACTGCAACGAAACTTCACATGTCTGATAAGAGTCCCGCCCTGAACAAGTCAATGTGATAATATTCAGTAATAGTGAGAGCGCCATCTAGTGGTAAAAGAAAATGTCATTATTTTATACTTCCATGTTCTACTCCTAGTAAAATAATCAGATTAAGCTGAAATGTAGTCAGGAAATACAAAACATGTTATTAATTATATTTTTTGATTGTGGTGAGTTCTTATTAAAGGGTGTGTCGCTGGCATGGCGTCAAATTTTGATGTACCGCCAGAACACACAAAGTTGCTATAACTTGAGTGTACATTGTCCAATCGGCTCCAAACTTCACTTGCCTGATAAGAGTCCCGCCTTGAACACTTCTATGTGATAATATTCAGTAATAGTGAGAGCGCCCCTAGTGGTGAAAGGAAATGTATTTGTTGTACTTTTATTTATATCTTCGAGCATATTGACCAGATCCAGCTGAAATTATGTGAGAAGTTCCTTAGGAGGATGAGGATCACATATTATTAATCTTAAGAATTTGCACGAAACCATGTTGCCATGGCGACGCGGCAAAAATCACAAAAATTGACAATTTAGGGCGGACTAAACATGTCTGAAAACTCATGAAACTTTGCACAGCATTCGATGATCCGGAACGGCGAGGGATTGTCTTGGTCCCGCGGATGGGCGTCGCAAATGGCTTAGCCACGCCCCCTAAACGTCAGCCCGTATGAATGACATGTATGACACGCATGTGTATGATGATAAAAGAAGCAAAAAGTCTCTTGGACCCATACCTCAAACCCAACAGGAAGTCAGCCATGTTGGATTTTGTCTCGATTTGCACACGTTGTATTTGAACTAACTCCTCCTAGGGGCATTTATTGGAGCGACTTCAGATTTGGACACAACCATCTAAACACATTCACCACTAAAAGTTGTGCTCTTCAGTTTTTTTCGTCAAACTTCCTGCCCGTGGCGTGGTGTCCCGTGGCATCCAATTTCGATCCTTCGCCATAAAAGAGGGATTCGTAATAACTTCTGCGTACATGATCCGACTGCAACGAAACTTCACATGTCTGATAAGAGTCCCGCTCTGAACACATAGTGATAGCGCCACCTAATGGCAACAGGAAGTAAGTGCTGCGTGGCGATTTTGAGCCGATTTACGTGAAATTTTCATGTTGTGGTCCGCGCTTGTTACGTCGGCACGTGACGTAGCCGCAGTTCACCCCGACGGCATTTGTGACTCTGCCGCAGCACGCCCGACGCGCGCCGGTGCAAGATCCCGTCCAACGCTGCTTGCAGCTTTAATTTTCTATCATATTTTGATAATTCTAATTTTGATAACCATTAATTGATTAAACTATTACAGTTATACCATTCTAACACCCTACGTCATAGAGCCCGACAATAATATAAAATAAATAATACATAATAATAATATAAATAATAATAAAATAATATACATATTAGGACTAAACAAAAGACAAATAGACAGATATATATCTGATGTTAAAGGGTCCTACATGTTCATATAAAGACTGAACAATAGCTGTGATTACTGGACTTCAGTAGAGGTTCTGGTCTGTACAAAGACCACATGGTCACTAAATATAATGATGGTTCTCTGAAATAAGATCCAGTGGTTTGCAGGCTTCAGTCAGACTGATTGTAGAGCTGTGACAAAGATGAACTGATCAGTTGTTTAGTGTTGAAATGAGAGAACAAACACTGAGATCAGATTTGATGGTACGACAGTTTGATGAATGAGGACCACTGTCTCTGTACATCTTGTAATGCTGTCAGCTGGAATCCAGCTTTATTTCCTGTAGACACGAACACAACAACAACAGTCGTCTTCGCATCAACTCAAACACATGATCACAACAAGCTTCAGGCTCGCTGATTGGCTGACTGTTCTCTCTCTCTGTCTTTCTGTCCAACCCTGAAGTCTGTCACCATCCTCCTCTCACAGCTTCACTGAGGAAAGCAGCAAATACTGGATCTTTGCTTTGATACTAACTGTGTTTAGTACAATTCTGCTGAAACCAGCATGGACTGACTCCAACCCTGTACTGACCTCAGAGTCTCCAGTCTACAGTGTGGACTCTCCACAAGATCAGACAGCAGCTTCACTCCCTGAATCCTGCAGCTTGTTGTCTCTCAGATCCAGCTCTCTCAGATGGGAGGGGTTGGACTTCAGAGCTGAGACCAGATAATCACAGCTGATCTCTGACAAACTGCAGCCGAACAATCTGAATAAAGAATAAAAGATGTAAGTTTAGAAGACAATGTTCCTGCTTGAAATCATTCAGTTTTTTCAATAATCTGAGCTGAAGAAGGTTTAAAATGTACAAGTTTAGAAAATGTGAACAAAAGACATCTACAATAATTATTTTAGGAATAGTGGAGTCATAAAAAAAGTTTAAACTATTCAGTCAGTATAAACATCAAATAGCTTCATAAAAATGTTGGAAAAAGAAAATACTGAATATATTTGTTATTGTCTGATATGTAGATGGAGCAGAGATTATTTGTTTATTTAATGTATTTGTGTATTTTTTAGTATTAATTATATTGAAACGAATATAAGTAAAGATTTTAGATCATGGATTTTTCTTGTTATATTCAGGTTTTAAATGTGGAGCTCAACCTTGCTCTGCCACAGTCAATGGACTAAACCACTGAAGAAGAAAACAGACTTTAGCATTAAGATACTCAGTGTGGATCAGTATAATATCAGCCTTATGTCTGCACTTTACTGTCAGCACAACTTTCACATCATATTAATCTCAGCACAGAAGGAATAAATGGTGTCTGACCTCAGAGTCTCCAGTCTACAGTGTGGACTCTCCAGAAAACCACACAGCAGCTTCACTCCTGAATCCTGCAGATTGTTGTTGTTACTCAGCCTCAGCTCTCTCAGATGGGAGGGTTGGACTTCAGAGCTGAGACCAGATAATCACAGCTGATTTCTGACAGACTGCAATGACTCAATCTGAATAAAGAATAAAAGATGTAAGTTTAGAAGACAATGTTCCTGCTTGAAATCATTCAGTTTTTCAATAATCAATAAATGATGTAATTGAAGGCAATGGCATCAGCTCTCGGGGTTCGGAGAGCAGTGATAAAAAAACATAAATTGAAAGAAGATATTAAAAATCCGGAGTTGGTGTGCATATGATTCAGACCTCACACTAAATAAACTCAATGATAGATTCAATGTTTGGATAAAGAAAGGTATAATATCTCTATACAGCATTATACAGAAAGATGAAATTATGTGTTTTCTAAAGGTATCTCCAATTAAAAAATAATAATAATAAAAAGAAAAATACCAGAGAAGCCAGTAAACCCTTTATGCAACTTCTCATGAATGTATATAATTCAGATATTAAAAGAGGGGTCATCTCTCAAATGTAAAGGAGTCTCCACAATCTAAAAGGTCATTCAACAAAATATATAAAAGATAGATGGGAGAAGGAAGGAGACCTGACAATAACAGACAAAGAATGGGAAGATATTTGTGTATTTCAATGGAAGAGTACAAAATCTCATGCTTGGAAAGAATTGATGCTTGAAGAAGAAAACAGACTTTAGCATTAAGATACTCAGTGTGGATCAGTATAATATCAGCCTTATGTCTGCACTTTACTGTCACCACAACTTTCACATCATATTAATCTCAGCACAGAAGGAAAATATGGTGTCTGACCTCACAGTCTCCAGTCTACAGTGTGGACTCTCCAGAAAACCACACAGCAGCTTCACTCCTGAATCCAGCAGTTCGTTGTGATTCAGCCTCAGATCTCTCAGATGGGAGGGGTTGGACTTCAGAGCTGAGACCAGATAATCACAGCTGATCTTTGACAAACTGCAACGACTCAATCTGAATAAAGAATAAATTATTTAAGTTTAGAAGACAATGTTCCTGCTTGAAATCATTCAGTGTTTAATGATATTGAGATTTATATGGCAGGAAAAAGACCTCGAGTACGATATAAAACATTACAGCTACTGAAAGAAAGAGGAGGCTGGGGTTTACCATCACAGAAACATTATTATATCTCAGCACAGATGAGAGCATCAGCTCTCGGGGTTCGGAGAGCAGTGATAAAAGAACATACATTGAAAGAAGATATTAAAATCCTGAGTTGGTGTGCATATGATTCAGATCTCATACTAAATAAACTCAATGATAGATTCAATGTTTGGATAAAGAAAGGTATAATATCTCTATGCAGCATTATACAGAAAGATTTCAATTCAATTCAATTTTATTTGTATAGCACCAATTCATAACAGAAGTTATCTCAGGACACTTTTCAAATAGAGCAGGTCTAGACCAAACTCTTTGTAACATTATTTAGAGACCCAACAGTACCACCATGAGCAAGACCTTGGAGACAAGGGCAAGGAAAAACTGCCTGTTAAAAGGCAGAAACCTAGGACAGATCCTTCAGCTCCTAGGTGGGTGGTCGTCTGTCTCGACCAGTTGGGGTGAGAGACAGAGAGAGAGAGAGACAGAGAGAGAGAGAGAGAGCGAGAGACAGACAGACAGACAGGTGCACAGCAACAACAGTATTGGCAATGGCAATCTAGCAGGACCATGGCAGGAGGCTCCACCAGGATCGATAAGAACCTGCAAGACGAGAAGCACAAGAACTCCGGGGAAGAAGTGAAGTTAGTAACATGCATTAATGGAACATGAATGAGTGCAGAAAGATGAAAAAGATGAAACTATGTGTTTTCAAACATTAAGAGATCATTTTTCATTGGAAAAACAGGATTTCTAAAAATATCTCCGATTAATAAATTACTATAATCAAAAAGAAAAATTCCAGAGAAGCCAGTAAAACCTTTATGCAACTTCTCATAAATGCATATAAGTCAGATATTAAAAGAGGGGTAATCTCTCAACTGTATAAGAGCCTCCACAATCTAAAAGCTCATTCAACAAAATATATAAAGGATAGATGGGAGAAGGAAGGAGACCTGACAATAACAGACAAAGAATGGCAAGATAGTTGTGTATTTCAATGGAAGAGTACAAAATCTCATGTTTGGAAAGAATTGATGCTTGAAGAAGAAAACAGACTTTAGCATTAAGATACTCAGTGTGGATCAGTATAATATCAGCCTTATGTCTGCACTTTACTGTCACCACAACTTTCACATCATATTAATCTCAGCACAGAAGGAAAAAATGGTGTCTGACCTCAGAGTCTCCAGTCTACAGTGTGGACTCTCCAGAAAACCACACAGCAGCTTCACTCCTGAATCCTGCAGATTGTTGTGACTCAGCCTCAGCTCTCTCAGATGGGAGGGGTTGGACTTCAGAGCTGAGACCAGATAATCACAGCTGATCTCTGACAAACTGCAACGACTCAATCTAAATAAAGAATAAATGAAGATCAAAACAAATTTTTAGATGTGTCCCAATCAATGAGTTTTTCTCTAAAATTAGTAGAGTGACTTTATCATTGTGTTATTAGAGACTTAGACTTAGACTTAGACTTCACTTTATTGATCCCTTTGGGATGACTCCCTCAAGGAAATTGAATTTCCAGCAGCTTACAAACACTTACACACAAGAAAATACAATATAAGATAAACAATAAACTCTAAGCTAAATATAGAAAGTAGAGATAAGAATAAAAATAAAATAAAATTCAAGTAAAAAATAAAAGAAAATTAAAATAAATGTAGAGAACTGTATAGAGGATAAATATAGATAAATATATATAGGACTGTATATGGCATTGTGTTATTGTACAGCGGATAAATTACATTAGCAGAAATTAGCAGTTAAATTAAATTATTGCACTTAAGTGGTGGAATAAGTTATTGCACAAAAAGAAGAAGAGTGTCCAGGTATGTCTACCTGGTGGTGTCCTTCAGCCTGACGTACTGTGGATCATCATAATGTCATCCTTCTACAGACATCATCCAAATGTCAACACAACCTTCATACACCTATTCATGTCAACACTGATCAATAACATGCTGCTGATTTCAGTCAGGTCTGTAATAACGATCAAATATGACATTTTGTTACTTTAATTTTGTTTCTTCTAATTCATAAAAATCACATGTCATTGTTTAAAAAATACTAAGATGTGATGTTTTGATTTGGCCAATATCAAATAAATAAGACTATAAGAAAAAAAATAACAATTCCAGTAAATAGAAAATGTTACACCCTTTTTAACAGCTAACACATTTGTATCTTGTTTGCCAATTGCCTGAAGCCACAGATCTTTTCTGTGTCTGTTTGTTATGGAGTGGGATCAGGGATTTAAATTACCTCTCAAATGTTAGAAAATGCACACTGACTGTAATCTGTGTCTGTGAAAACATTTGGCTACTGTGCCATTGATGATAAATGATGATTAATTAATTGTTTATTAAGTAATTGTGTGATCAGATGGCGTCATCCATTAATTCATTGTAGGCCTATAATGAGTTGCTGTGACATTTGTTCTGTGGTTATTGATAATAAACTACTTTGTGTTGAAATGTTACTGTAGGCTGGCTAAAACTATTTCAGTTGTTTGACAGTCGGAGACAGCCGGCTGTGGTGGTTTGAGCTGTTAGATTTGCGTTGATAGATTTGACACTTGGTCTGCTGTCTGTGGTTCTGATCACAGGCTGCAGGTTTATAATAGTGTGGAGTTGGTGTGTGTCTATATGTGTATATGTTTATACTTTTTGGGGCAGGGGATGGGGGGGGCAGGAACAATATTTGCACCGGGCCGATCACAAATATGTTACGTTGCTTCAAAGACTATGAATGCTGATTAAATTTTGCAACATATTGTAGAATTAATCCTCCAGTTTTCTTACCAACATGAATCCAGTACAGAGTAAATTAGGAGTCAAACTGTAGATATACACTGTACAAAAGCAAAATACATGAACTGACCTCAGAGTCTCCAGTCTACAGTTTTTACTCTCCAGTCCAGCACACAACAGCTTCACTCCTGAATCCTGCAGCTTGTTGAAACTCAGGTCCAGATCTCTCAGATGGGAGGGGTTGGACTTCAGAGCTGAGGCCACAACTTCACAGTGAGTCTCTGAGAGTCCACATGAGCAAAGCCTGTGATGACAGAATATGAATTTAAGTATAATAAAATCTGACATTTTATTATAAAGATATACTTTGGGCAAAGCACATTAACATGAGCGACTGTAGCTCAGCTGGTCAGTCATTGATCACAAGGGCTGTGGTTTGAAACTTGAGCTCCTCCTGTCCACAAGTGCTGTGATTTGTGATTGTTAAACTTTATTTTAACAGGATGTTCAATGAGCTGTATAATCACTATAGGTTGTAACTGCACTCATATGTATTTATCTCAGTCATGTGCTTCTTGTGTGTATTTTGTGCATCTTTAATCCATCTAGGGTTGCAGCTGTATATCAATACCATGTTATACTGTGGTATGAAATCATACTATGTACATTTGCTTCTCAACGGTATTTAATTCTGTTGTATTTGTGTTATTAAAAATATATAGTAAATTTTTTTATTAAATTAACAAACAAAAATAACTCATCCTTCTGTTTTTATTACTGTAACTGATAATTAATAACTGTGTAATACTGTATACCTTTAAACTGTGATTCTGAGATGGTTATTATACTGTGAAAATCTCACTAATGCAGCCCCAGATGCATCTTATTATGTTGCTCTAGCTGCTTTTCATCTCCCATTAAATTAATGTAATGACTCCTATTGCATTAATAGTATAATAAACTTTTTCACAGGAGCCATTTTGATATGAAACAGGAGGGTAAACACAGGTGTTACCAATGACACTAATTAAGGTTCTGTTACATTCAGGTCAAACACAGTCAGGGTGCTGCTACTGTGCATCATGGCTCACTGGAAAGGCTCTGCTACACCAAATGAACCTTCATTAGTAAAGAAGCTCTCTCCTTTTCCCTCTCTCTCTCTCTCTGGTGGTATTTGAATGGACTCGTCTGTAAACTGGTTTATGAATAAAAATAGTTAGAAAGAAAACATGTGAAAATACGTTCTTTATTAAGAACTAAACAATATAATCTTTACTCTAATACTGATGGCTTCAACTTTACATTGATTTATAATGTAATCACATCTGGACTTACTCAGCCTTTCTGCAGTTCCTCACAGCTGGAATCAGTCTCTGTCGTCCCTTTACTGATGTGTTGTACTTCTTCAGTTCCAACTCATCTAGAACCTCCTCTGACATCTGCAGCATGTAGGCCAGAGCTGAGCAGTGGATCACAGAAAGTTTTTCTCTGATCTGTTCTCTGACTTCAGGAACTCTTGGATCTCCTGATGGACTGAGTGGTCGTTCATCTCCATCAGACAGTGGAAGATGTTGATGCTTCTGTCAGGAGAGATATCATCACTGTTCATCTTCTTCAGGTTGTTGATGGCTCTCTGGATAACTTTTGGACTGTTGTCTGTCTGACCCAGCAGGCCTCCTAAGAGTCTCTGGTTTGACTCAGAGAGAGGCCATGAAGGAAGCGAACAAACAGGTCCAGGTGGCCATTTTTACTTTTGAGGGATTTCTCCATGGTTCTCATCAGAAACACATCCAGGGTTGAATTAACATGTTTTTGACCCAGGAAGTCCTTCAGTACTTTGGTGTTCTTGTTGGTGTAACAGTGGAACATGTAGACTGCAGCCAGAAACTCCTGAATGCTCAGATGAACAAAGCAGTAGACTGTTTTCTGGAAGATCACACTCTCTCTTTTGAAGATCTCTGTACAAACTCCTGAGTACACCGAGGCCTCTGTGACATCAAGACCACACTGCTCCAGGTCTTCTTGGTAGAAAATGATGTTTCCCTTTCTCCAGCTGTTCAAACGCCAGCCTCCCCAGCTTCAGAAGAACTTCCCTGTCAGCCTCCATCAGCTCCTGTGGACTTCTTCTCATGTCCCACATCATACTTCTGCTTCTTCCTCTTTGTCTGAACCAGCAGGAAGTGTGAGTACATGTCAGTCAGGGTCTTGGGCAGCTCTCCTCTCTGGTCTGTAGTCAACATGTGGTCCAGAACTGTAGCAGAGATCCAGCAGAAGACTGGGATTAGACACATGATGTGGAGACTCCTGGAGGTCTTGATGTGTGAGATGATTCTGCTGGACAGATCTTCATCACTGACTCTCCTCCTGAAGTACTCCTCCTTCTGGGCGTCAGTGAAGCCACGTACCTCTGTTACTCTGTCAACACATTTAGGAGGGATCTGATTGGCTGCTGCAGGTCTGGAAGTTATCCAGATGAGAGCCGAGGGAAGCAGATTCCCTTGATGAGGTTTGTCAACAGCACGTTGACTGAAGACTTCTGTGTGACGTCAGACACAACCTCATTGTTGTGGAAATCCAGTGAAAGTCTGCTTTCATCCAGGCCGTCAAAGATGAACAAAAGTTTACAGACAGCGAGCTGCTCTGCTGTGACCTTCTGTAATGTTGGATGGAAAACATGGAGCAGTGTGAGAAGACTGTACTGCTCATCTTTGATCAGGTTCAGCTCCCTGAACGAAAGCAGAACCACCAGACTGACATCTTGGTTCTCCAAGCCCTCTGCCCAGTCCAGAGTGAACTTCTGCACTGAGAAGGTTTTTCCAACGCCAGCGACGCCGTTCGTCAGAACCACTCTGATGTGTCTCTGTTGGTCAGGTAAGGCTTTAAAAATCTCGTAGCACTTGATTGGAGTTTCATGGAGGGTCTCCATCTTGGAAGCTGTCTCAAGCTGCCTCACCTCATGTTTATTAACCTCTTCACTCTGTCCCTCTGTGATGTAGAGCTCAGTGTAGATCCTGTTGAGGAGGGTTCCACTTCCTGTTTCATCAGTTCCTTCAGTCACATGTTTACATCTCGTCTTTAGACTGATCTTATGTTTATCTAAAACCTCCTGCAGACCACCACTCACTAAAAAAGATAAAACAAGACAAAACTAAAAATCTAACAGTCTGTTCTGAGGTACCTGAATTTATCTCTTTCATTGTGGGTTTGTTTTTGTGTCTGATTTACGTATACTTTGTGTTTCTAAGTCTGTGTTGTCGTTCAATTTGTGTCCAACAATGAAACTGTTGATCATTTTCATTACAGATACAACAATTAATATAAGAATATATAGAAATGTAAAGCTTCTAATGTCCACTTTTGGAGAGTTTTTCTGTCAGCCTCTGACTGTGTGTAAGTGTACGTGTTTAATTGACAGGCTGAGCCTCAGCAGGTCTTCATCTGAACATCTTTCATCTGTAGCTGTTTCATCCTCCCGTAATATTTAAAATTGATCCACGATCAAATAATACAGAAAAATGTTCATGTCATGAAGACCTGTTTTTAAAAAAAAAGAAATTCAAGTCACTGGTACTTGGCCACCATGCTGCCAATGGTATAGGTTCATCCTACATTCAGCCTGAAAACTCTAAAAACTAAATGTAGCACTTTTAGATGTTCAGCTTATTTGATGAAGTTGATGAAGTTACATGATTCATGCAATATTTGGAGTTGAACTTATTGTAAGTCTCTTAATAAACTAAATGTAGCAGATTAGATTTTGAAGATACAGTCTTACTTTTGTACAGTGCTGGTCTGACTGGCTGTCTGCAGTCCAGCTCTTGTTCTGGATCTTTCTCCACACTGGGGACAGGAGGAGTCTCCTGATGAAGCAGACTGGTCCCAGTATGAGGTGATGCACTGTCTGCAGAACCAGTGTCCACAGCTGGTAGAGACTGGATCCTTCAGGACGTCCTGACACAAAACACAGCAGGACAGCTGCTCCTCCACAGAAACATGACTCCTCTTCCTCTCTCTGTGAAGACATTTCTTTATTACTAAAATGATTTGTTGATTGTTGATGAAAAATACTGAGATTTGTCCGACACTGTCTGGAAGCTCAGATGGTCACAGAGAACATTAAAAGTGTTGTTAACTTTTCTGTTTGAATTCAGCATTCAGTCTGTAATGAAAATGATTCCTTTTATTTCAACTCTCCTGCTTTCATAAACACTGAGTGCTTTTCCTATCTGTCTGTCTTATTAAACATTTATTGATCTGCCTGTAGTTTGTTATTAATACAAACTCAACACTTCCTGCAGCTGCTTCACAATAAAAGCCTTCCATTAAAGAGAGCTGATTATGTCCTTCACTGTTCTACAGTCACTTTGGGCAGATTAGCTTGTGTTAGTTTAAACTGAGGTTAGAAGTGCTCTAAATAATTATGATAGACCAGCAGTTTACTGTAAGACACATAGCACGTAACAGTGGTGTCACAGGTTCAACTACAAACTGTTTATTTGTTTGTTTTTCCTTCCTTTGATGTTTCCTGTCACTCTATATTGTCAACTATCAAATGAAGGAATATATCCAGTTCAAATATTCTTAAAAAAGAAGTCTCCAAATCTACATTTGACATTTTCTGTCCCTGTTTTTAAATCTGCAGATAACTTTTACATAAATAAATGGATGTTTGTTTCTTCATCTTTAGAAACAATATATTTAATTACACATTAGAAACAGATTATTTTAGATAATAGTTACAAATATTAACAGCGACTTCAACATTAGAGCAAAATATATGAATATTATTATATTATATATGAAATATGAACTCTGAAACTGAGGTTCTGAAGTGTTTTGCTAAAGAAATAAAATAAAATACATTTTAGTTTGAAACAGTGTCTGCACTAATAGTTCTGCATCATGAAAATAAATCTATTTTGTTTTCATGCTCAATGAATCATCTTCCATCAGGTCAGTTTACAGTAAAAACAGTTTCTTACTTTGTGTCTGAGGGTCCAGGTTCATTACTGAAGAATGGATTATCATCTTTGGACCGATCACTCTTCATAGACAGACAGCTGGACACTGGAGACTCTGCTCTGTCCTCCTCTTCCTCCACACAAGCACTCATCTTCTGGACTTCAGTCAGTCTGAGAGATAAATATTAACACTGACTCAAAACAGAAGAATCAGGAAAAACAGGTTTGTCTGTTTGTCACATGCAAGGTTGAGAGAACAAGAAAGTAACACACACACACACACACACACACACACACACACACACACACACACACACACAACAGTACTCTGTATAGTATATAGAGTATACAGTATAATATAGAACTCCACCCCTGGTCACTTTCTTTAACCCTGTACTTGTTTTCTTGGGTTACAGTAGCTTTAATCTGTATTATTCAGTCAATCACAACTTTGTATCCACAGATGAATCAAACTGTTGAGTTCATTTGTTGTATATTGAGTAGCAATGATGTGAAGATGTGTTGAAGAGAGTCCGCTGACACCGTCTTGATTGTATTTAAAGGTTTATTACAAAAAGTTCAGCATCAATACAAGCACCGCGGAGCTTGGAGAGCATCCAGCCAAATGAACAACTCTGTCTATTTTTGCATCGAACATAGGTTTATATAGACCTGTTGTTTACTCCAAAAATGGAAAGAAACATCTGGATTAGCTATCAGATGTACTGAAATAAGGGGGAGATGGGGTTTTCAAGGCAGAGGTCAGAGGTCATTGAGAGGCCCTAACCTAAACACTGCCTAGTAAGAATTAGGACGTTGAACCTCATGACTTACTAACACTACATATGGTAACAAAATATCATTTCAACTTATACCAAAATGTATTTTAACTTTATAAGCTTTAAGATAAGCCTTCAGATACTACACATTCTTACATTTCTATCCTCTACAGTCCACAGGAAGAAAACTGACTCAGAGACTTTGACAGTAAAATAATAATAATGTTGCATTAACACTCACCCTGCCTCAGCCTTCAGTTTCCCTCCTTCTGCTCTGTTGACTCAAAATGGAGACTGAACCAACTGAACACTTTCACCTTTACCTGGTGTTATGGCAGCTCCTCCCCTCTCTATGTCCAGGAAGATAAGATAATTCCTTTATTTATCCCCCTAAGGAGAAATTCAGGTTGACACAGCAGCAATAGAGTAAAGCAGCGCAAAAACAGAAAACAAAAAATATCACTGTAAAAATATGCTAATATTATTAATATTAGAAGATATAAAAACTATAAATTAAAGTATATACACTATTTGTTGTTTAAGTAGGACATGGGTCAAAATATGAGCAGAAAGTGAAACTTGACTAAAAAACTAAAAAACTAAAACTAAACTAAAACTACTAAACTACTAAAGTGGAAATTAAATATAAATAGTGCAAAAGGTTTGTACGTTGTAGGTAGGAGTTCTAAACCAGTCTTTATCTGCTGGGGTTGGAGGAGCTGGGAGCTGTGGCGTTGTGGAACCTGGTGAGACTCAGGTGAGTTTACACAGATCAACTTGTTCAACATGAAGCGTCTCTCGGCTTGTAAAGAACAATGAAATTGAGTTTGGTAATGTTGGTGTTGACACTTAAATGTTGTTTAAAAATATTATAATTAAACTAAAAACTTAAACTAAATGAACTAAATGTTTTTTTTTTATTTCCACATTTGTCAGGGGGATGATACTCGGGGGCTGTCCTATAAAAATATCCATGGGTGACAAAGAGGGTAGCGTAGAGACTTTAAAAGGCCAAAATATATATATAATATATTAAGTTGTGGACTAATTTCATACTACAACACCTGAACGCACCACAAGAAGACCAGCTATAACAAAGCAGGCCTTGGGAAATACTGTTCATGTGTACTAATAAAGCATTTCTGTGATAGAACAGTAAATATGTGTGTGTGACAGCCTTTCACACTGTTGTTCAATCAAACCTCAACATTACTGGGCAGCTGGTGGAGCTACAATCAAGAGAAGATGGCCGCGCACACTGAACTCCACATTTGGGACAACCTCGGCCCTCACTTTTGAAAGTTTAGTGTTCGCTCATCTTCTCTTCATTAAGTTAATTGTTATAATGAAGTGTAACATACACAGTTATTCACTCTCTATCTCTATGGGTCTAACATTCAGCAGTTAGTAATACCAGGCGGCGCATGCGAAACCAAAGTTAACTGCAGAGGAACTGCTCTTGTTCTAAATGTCAGGTGTGACGGTTTTTTAATAGCTGTTGAAATATATGTGTAGGCAGACCTGAGTGTATATCTGATTATTTGACTGTGTTAACATCCATAAAATAAAGCAGCTTCAAGTGAACTACATCTCAGTCAATCCGCCTGTGTTTCTGACTGCAAATTGCCATTCACAACTAAGAGTTAGCAAAGTGAATAAAAAGTACTGTATGGAACATTTGTCCTGGCCAGAAAGACAAAGTAATAAATGTGTTTCTGCTCGAAAGTAATAAGTAATAAATGCAACAGGTGACTTATTGAAAGGCCTGACCTTCTGCTCACAGTTCAGGGAGGGCCTGTTGGGCAAATACACATTTCACTGTGACGCTGTTAGGTGATAACAAAATTGGAGGAATGCTTCTAATGCTTCTAAAGATGTATAAAACCCAGTGTGGGACTGCCCCACTCTGAGCATTTTCTTTTTCATCACAGAACTGCTCTCCTCTTGCTGCAAGATCAAAAACAACAAAACCTTCCAAGGACTAATTGCTTGACTCAAGATCTTTTATTTTGTGTATTGGTGAGTGTCTTACAGGAAACTCACAGGTACTCTAGTGCTACCAGCCATGCCCACCCCTCTAGCTCCCGCCCCTGGCTGTGTGCTGTCTGAATGCAGATGAGACAGGAAAACTCTCTGAACTCTTGACAGAAGAAATTCAACAAAGAGGCTTCTGTTACAGCAATGTGTATGAAATATATCAGTCTGTTTAGAAGTTACATCACATGACAAGTACAAGTTGTTGTTAATATCAGGATGTGTGAGGTTTCTACAATCTGATGCAGAATATTAGCAGATTACTACAAATATAAAAAACAACAAGTAAACAGAAACATAATCTCACTCTAAAAAGAAAATCACAGGAAATAAAAAGCTCAGGGATGAAATGAAACCAGTCACACCAGCACACAGACATATAAATACATAGTTAATTGCACCAACAAAAGAAGAAGGAAGAAGGAAACTTCTGAAGCTCAGTTTAAATGTCATTCAGTAAACAATACCACCACCTGTAGTAAAAGGATACATTACAACCACAATCACTGTTTTATTCACTGACACATAAAGTACTATTGAGGGTCAAATGGAAATGTTTGTGTGTTTATTGGTGGTCCAAAAGTAGTAGCAGTGGCAGTGGTAGTTGATATCTTCTATTGTACTTATTGTAGACCTCTTTCCACATCTTTATCTATATATAAATGTTCAGCAGTAAAAAGTACAGAAGTATTTATAAGTATTAAAAGTAGTCACTGTGCAGATGTAAACATTTGCCAGTTTAATGCTGTAGGTGATTCAGGCCAGTGGAGATCATTTAAATACTTCACATGTTGTTTGTCGTGTAATCTATTTTTTGATTTTTTGTAATTGTTTGTAAAATGTGAACCTGCAGAGTAATAGTAGGATAATGCTGTCAGATGTAGTGCAATAAAACGTCCAATACTTCCAATGTAGTGGAGTACAAGTACCTCCACAATGTACTTAATGCAGTACTTGGAGGCTTAGTTACTTTCCACGTCTACATTTACTTAGTCAGCAGATGGTTCAGTTTGGACCAAGTAATAGTAATAGTAGTAACAGTAATTGAAGTAATAGAAATAGTATTAATAGTAAAAGTAATGATAGTAATAGTAATGATAGTTGTAGTATTTGTAACTCAGAAGTGATGGTTACAGTTACAGTCAGTGGTGGAAAGTAACTTAGTACATTCGCTCAAGGCCTGTGCCCAGAGTACAGTTTGAGGTATTTGTACTTTAATATTTAAATCTCGACTCTGCCTGCACCATTTACTGCACTACACTGAGAACCTGGACTTGCACCCAAGGACATTTACCTGACAGCTGTTAGAGCGACGAGTTATTAGGCAGAATATTTTACATATAAAAACATGCACTCTGCTCCACTACACATTTCACAGGGAACTACTGTATTCTTTACATTCATCTGACAGCAGCTATCTTATAAAATCCACTAGTACTAATTCAACCAGTAGTTTCCAACATTCTTGTCTTATAAAAATACATCATCTAATTCGGGCTCTTTACAATCAATATCAGATGTGTGTGAGTGGGTTAGCAGTTCTCCTCTAAACCTACGTCTTTTATCTAAATACCAAAACAGTTTGAGGCCCAAGCAAGTAAAAGCACCCTATTTCGCAAATAAGAAATTGAGCACTTTGCAATTAACTTTGCATCAATAAACACATGTGGAATGACACATAACAACGTTGTTTAATATCTTTTGCTCATTACAGAAGAAAAAAACATTTCACTGACAGTCCTCATGCAGATGGGGACTCAACTTATTTCTCA
>NW_026136947.1:0-17334 GCF_905237075.1 Dicentrarchus labrax | reverse complement strand
GGAGAAAGAATAATCTAAGTCATTATAATAAAACTTTGCTAAGTTATTATTTTGAGATAAATTCATCATTTGAGGGAAGTTTCTCATTATAATGACTTAGATTCTTCTTTTTTCATCACATTGGCAGAAATAAGCTTCCATACATATTAAACCCAGCAGTGCATTTCACAATTAAAAGAAGACAAAGTTAACAGAACTTTAGTTGAAGAAAGGTGAGAGTTTGATTTTGTTTAGATTTGAACTTTAAATGTTGATAACTAATAATATTATTTATATTTTATTTTTACTCACCTGAGATGAAGCAATAGTGGGAAACTAAAACCATAATATGGGGAATAAATCCAGGAATTAGTCACAGCCGATGGGATTATTGATCTTATGTTATTAACTGTGACTGTTCACACGTGACGCGATACGCACACAGAATGTATGGTCACATTTCTTGGTGGGTTTAATGTGTTTTATTTTTGGTAAATTGTTGAACCTTTCAACTGAAGGAGCTGCATAACTTCCTGTGAGGTGTGTTTTCACCTAAGGACAGTAGGTGGCAGCGCTGTAGGAATATTTCACAGTATATTTTAATATTCTAATGTATGAGTGTAAAACCAGAGATTAGGATGAATTTCTAGCAGATTATTTCCTGTTAATATTGATCAAGAGTTTTCCTGATCTTTTCAATCACTTCTATATCTGGAATTATTTATTTTTGTTATTAATAATCATAAATACTTAATAGGCTCCTTTTTTTTGGAAAATTTGGTTTCTTAAACCCCTTAAAATCAAGAAATATATTCATACTATAACTAGCTAGTTAATATTAACTAGTTTATTAGAATGCATATTTGGTAATATTAGCTCTTTATTAGTTATTTTAAGTCACATATAAATGCATTATTCTGCATATTCTACAACTACTAGGCCTTTTATTAAGAGTTTTCCCTCAATAACCTCCTAATGACTGCTGGTTGATTGTCAGTGAAGAAGTTGTTGGACATGAATTATGATCTTAATAATCTTTCTCAGTATGAACATTATAAGGTGGAACCACAATAATACTCATTGTCCTTTAATAACACTTAATAAATATGGTCTGTTCTTATGTAACAAACTACAATGCTGTCCAAATAACTCAGAATATGTTCCTCAGATTACATGTGACTCAGTAATCAGGATAAAAAAACATTGTAATCAGATTACAGTTACATGTATTAAAATATGGACTATTACAACAATATTAAAAATACGTCAGTTTTTTCTTTTTAAAATACTCTGAGCAGAGGACAAACTGTTGATGATAAAATACTGGTTCCTATTTTCTTTTCATTAAATTGTTCTGTTCTCTTATAGGATACATCGATACTTCTTATTGATATTTATTTTCTCTTTATTTGCATATTGCATTTTACCAACTATTTGAACAGGTAATCAGTAACAGTATCAGATTACATTTTAAAAGTAATCCTCCAACCCTGATAAAGAGTTACTCTCTATATATTATATAGCAGTGAGACGTTTACTGAGACTTCAACAATAAATCTCAACCATCGTACCCATTGAAAAGCACTTTAGAAAAAGCTTAAATACTCAGAGAAAGTAAAGAAAATGTGGTGTAAGTGAAAACTAACGCTGACACAATGTTCAGATTCTCCAGTGGATCTTTAATGGTTGCAAGCGAGAGCCATACGTCAGCAGTACACAGATGTGAGTGAGGAGAGGCAGTCTGTCCTCAGTTCTTGGAGCACTTTGAGATAACACACACATTAACTGGAGCCAACAGCAGGATGTTCATGAGTTCACTGCACGTGTTATTGGACCTTTCTCTTCTCTTCCTTTCTCCTCACTTAAAGTGCACCACACAAACATCCCGCTGACAGAAGACACAGGAGAGGGTACAGTATCAACCCCCTCCAGGATCAACTCCCTTTATAATGAGTTGACTTGGATTTAGTTTCCCAACAGCTTAAACATTGTGATATCATGGTGGATATATCAGACACATCTATTCATAGCAGCAAAAGCATAATCATACTGAAGAACACATGATAATAAGAGGAATATCCCTCAGAAAGCAGAAAACAACAGGACCCCCCTGTGTTTAGTCTGTGATATAGGGAGGGGAGGGAGCTGTTGTACCCCACATTAACCACCAGGGGTGCGTCCTCACTCCATTTTAAAGGCAGAGCTGTTAGCTGTGTCCCAGTTGTTTACATGGCAGAGAAAAGCTTCACTTACTTTACAAACTCATATTTTTACACTAAACATCTGAAAATAAGCAAGAACAGCTGAAACTATCAGACAGTTCATTGATTGACAGGAATTAGTAGTCATTTTCATCTCTTCCGGTTTCTGGACCTTCTGGCGACTCTTGTCCCCTGTATTGTTATTAACAATCAGGGTGATCCATTTTTTTTTCTCCCGCGTTTCAGTTTAACTCTTTCCTTATATTCACATCTTTCAGGGTCTTCAGTCTACTTTTTTATGGAAGATCTTCTTTTCTGTCACATGATCTGATTCAGGACCTTACACTGAAGTGCAGTGGCCTCTTCCATCTTCAAACACTCTGATGGCTCTCTGGATACATGGATAATGATAGTTCTTCTGACAGGATGTATGGGTAGCTTTGTGGAAAGTTTCTGTTTCTGTATTTTAATGCTTCTTTGTTGTCGGCTTGGTACTGTGATGTCTATTTTGTCTAGTTGTCTTCAAGTTTTGATGTTTTGTTTTTCAAGCCTGTTAACTGTCTCTCAGTCCTTCTGTTGATATTGTATCTGCATGTTTAAAGTATTCTGTGTCCTCTGTCCTGTCTTCATACTGACAGTTATCAAACAGGAAGTAGAACAGGCTGATTCTTTCATCTTTAGCAAACTTAATGTTTGCATCCTCGAGGGTTTTCAGAGTATTTTCAGGTGATCTTCCATTTGAGTGAGTGATGAGGGCAACAATGTTCTTCTCCATATCTTTTCCAAACAGAGACATCACTGAATCAAAGATGTACCTCACTCTGTCACTGAGTTGATTCTCAGTCAATTTCAGCACCCCACTGCATTGATCTCATGGACTCCGTCCACAGGCGGAACAAGTCTGATAATCTCTGACTGATGATCATCATGTTCATTCCATCAGGTATCTCCGTATCCAGGAGTATCGATGATGGTCAGAGAGTAGGGCAGAGTTTACCTTCAAACCAGAGATCTCATAAATAATCACATCTGATGTCTGACTCTCTGACTGACTTCTCTTCTCCTCCTCTACGATCTGAGAGCAGACATCGTCCTCCCTCCCACTCCCATGGTGTAGTTGACCAGGCGTTGATCAGAGTAGATTTTCCTGTTCCTGTATTTCACCAAGAAGTAAAAATGGTTCTGTTTGTCTTGTTCAGATCTTTTCACCAAGAGTCATTCTGGCTAGAGTTCCAATCTTCTCTTTCTTTGGTTTCAGCTGGTAGACAGTGGGAGATCCTGATTGGATCAGAGCACTTTTAGAGATGATGTCATTATACAGTGATGTGTTATTCTTCCTGTTGAAAAAGTAGATTGCAGATTGATTAATTTCATTTATAGGTTTATCCATTCCTCCTCGTACATCCCAAATCTTTTGTAAAAGCTACATGGAATTAAATATAATAAAACTAAATTATATTTATATCTACTGATTTGAATAAAAAAGCGTTGGCTTTCTAAAATGTTGCAGCTGTTTGCTAAAAAGTATATCTGTGTTGTAAAGACTTCAGAGGGTTTACATAGCGAGCCGAAATACAGCTGTAAACCAATAAAATCTAAATTGAATCATTAGAAACATTGAAAAGCATTTAAAAGGCAACACCTTACTCAACATTCATTAACAATATATAAATATGTAAATGGTTAATAACACTGTCATATATTAACTAGAAAATTCCTAAAGAGATTTTGATTGTGCCTTGCTCTGGCCCGTATGTTAATACCATGTCTTGCTCTGTAGCACGCTAGCGCTAGCACTATTAATGCCATGTAATCCTCCCTATAACATGTGTGGTAACCTGTCATCCTCTATAGCTAGTTAGCTAGAGCTAGCACATAAATACATTAACCAAAGCTAGCGCTTAGCTACGTGCTAAGTGATAGCAGCCGGAGTTGACACGACAAAGTCGGCCAAAGGTTGACTACTTATGTATTATATTGATGCCGAATTAACAAGAAGACTGTTGAGATATGATGAGTTTTTCTTGTGTTTCTACAGTTATGTGCTTTTAAGTAAACGCAAATAAATCGTTAATATATGGTATTTCTTAAATGGAGTTTGGCATAATATTGTCCTGGGATAATGCAGGAAACGTCATGGTTTAATTAAAATAGGTAAAAAGTAACTAAATAAGTAATAACCACAATGATGGGAATAATAAATATGTAGTTATAATAATAATAATAATAGTAATAATAATAACAACAATAATAAGAAAATGCTATCAATAACATGAATAAAATATTCATATTAATAAATAATACATAATTAAGAAGAAAACTATTCTTAATGTGCAGTCATAGGCAGTGTAGGTTTTTAAAGTTTTAGAAAAGTGTCCACAGACCCTCTACCTGTTAACATACAATGAACAATGTAGACTTTTATTTTGAAACACCACCCCCTCAGCCTGAAAGCAATAGTGCAGTTACAACAGTCTGAGTGTCAAAATAAATCTAACTTCATGTTTTATTACTGAATCTGTAACTGTGTGTCATGTGTAACAAGTTGAAATAGATGGTTAATTAATTAATTTCAGTGTCTTTTGTGACATTTAAGCACAGTAATCCTTTGTCCTCTCTAGCTAGGGAAAGCATTTTTAATTAATTAGCCTTCTAATACCTTCTAATTCTCTTTAGCTAGCTAGCTAGAGCTAGCATATTAATACATTCTAATTCCCTTTAGGTAGCTAACCGCTAATCGCTAGCTAAGTGCTAATCGCTAGCTAAGTGCTAGCTTTGGTTAATGTGTTTAATTGTGTTATGCTCCTGAAGGAGTGCTAATGTAAATTAAGGAACAGCTCATAGTAGGGTAAAATATTTAAGGTGTATTGAACTTATTTTGTGTTAATATTAAAATCATTCAGCTTTAAATTGTTTGTTTGTTAGCCGCCTGCTAATTATCTTTAGCTAGCCAGCTAGCGCTAGCTTATTAATGCCTTGTCATTCTCTGTAGCTAGCTGTGTGTGTGTGTGTGTGTGTGTGTGTGTGTGTGTGTGTGTGTGTGTGTGTGTGAGCAGGCTTTGGTGAGCAATCAGGGAGCCCAGCAGCAGCTCCTCTCTGTTCTAACTCCTCAGAGAGACAGAAACATTTAAAATGAATCCGTCGAACCCATGGCAGGAACGACCGAAATGAAAACCTGAAAAGACCGTGAGCGTCGTCATCTTGTTGACTATAGCACTGCCGAGTTTTAGTGGTTAAAGTTAAAAATGTGACCTGGGAGATTGAGAGAAGAGGGTTCAACGAGCTCCTTTCAAGATTTCTCCTCTCCATTTTAACATGGGAGTAGATGGGGCCGTGAGAGGGCGTTGCCGGCGCATCAGTGCGTCTCCCGCCAAGACTATTTGTCTGACAGCTTCAGCAGTGGTATCACTGCGACCCCAACGGATTTACCTACGTTTCTATCTATAAATTATGTCTGTAGAGTGACATTTGTGGTCTTGAGAGCAGTTTACAAATGTATTTTTTTGTCAAATTTTCTCTCTCCCCACACTCTAGTGATGATGTCACGCACTCTGGCAGTTGGAGATTCTCGCAATACACACCCATTCATTTTTTGGACCGGTTTTTGGCGATTTATCGGCAAACAGTTTGGCGAAACGCTTACAAAAGTCATAGCACTAATGTCCCTCACCCGAGCCGCACGTTTGATAGCGCGCCGAAAAGCGTACGGAAGAATAATAATAAGCCCGAAGAGAGTAGTATTGTGCTGCTTATGCAAGGCACAATAATTAGCAGATATGCACTCAGTGGTACTTCATCTGTAAAATCTAATGCAGTCCAATACAACAGCTCAGACATAAATTCTACATTAACAGATCAATAATGTTCAGGTTTGACTGACACTGTCAGAGAGCATTAATGTAAATATGATAATTATTAAGGTTGTAGTCTGCAGTGTTGTACTGGACGACATCATACCGAGAGCTCCACAGTGGCGCTGGAACTTACTTCATCAGCTCTTTAACTGCTTTACCAGCTGCTGTTAGTTTACTGAACCCGTAACTCAGCGCTGCCCGGGCTCCTTTATCTTTATCCACTTCGTCTTTCATCTCTTCCAGTTTCTGGACCTTCTCTGTGTCTCCCTTTCTCCTTCATCTTCTCAATCAGGAAGTCCAAGTGGACAAGAGTGGACAGTGAATCAGCATTCAGGGCGACTGCTTCAGTCTGACAACATACTGGAAGGACTCTTCCAACAACTGATCTTTATCTTTCTGAAGTTCTTCTGTTTCCTTCTGAAGAATTTCCAAAAGGCTCAAACTGCTCTCACTTTCTGTCTTGTTCTTTTCATACTTCTCTTTCAGTTCTTCTAAGGTCTTCTGAACTTTTCTTGTCTTGTTCACATAGATCCACTCTTCTTTCACATGATCTGATACAGGACACTTCCTGGTACATGAAGTGCAGCGACCATCTTTCATGACCTCACAGTGTTTTGGATACCAGGCCATTGTACATCCAGGATAGTGACAGTTCTCTTCACAGACTGTACAGCAGGTAGCTCCTTCATAAAACAACCAAGCCCCCAACTCCCAGTGAGAGATTGTTCACCTTTGTAGACCTCATCTAGCTTCTACAGTGAACTTCTCATTGTTCTTCATCTCTTGTTCATATTTCTTCAGACCTTCCTCAGTCTGTTGGATTTCTTTCTGTTTTAGTTCAATAAAGTCAACTCTCTCTTCAGGTTTTGGATGCAGGCTGTCAGTCTGATTCGTGAATTCAGAATGTCCACGGTTGTTATCATCTTCTGAGGTTCAGTTTTCTTCAGGAAGCCAATGAATTGACTCATTCCGTCTGTTGTTAAGCTCCATGCACTTTTAAAGCAGCTGTGTTTCTCTTTGTTTTCTGTTTGTTCTGGTGGTTGTTGAAGAGGAAATAAACCGGTTCATTGTCTTTATCTTTAGCACATTTAATATTTGCATCTTCTAGAGATTTGAGGGCATTTTCGAATGTCAGACCATCTGAGTGAGTGATGAGGGCAACAATGTACTTCTCCATATCTTTTCCAAACAGAGACATCACTGAATCAAAGATGTACCTCACTCTGTCACTGAGTCGATTCTCAGTTGCTTTCGCACCAGACCCACTACACTGATCTCATGGACTCCCGTCCTTTGAACGGAACAAGTCGAATAATCTTTGACTGATGATGACATCTTGTTCAGTCCCTCTGGTATCTCCGTATCCAGGAGTATCGATGATGGTCAGAGAGTAGGGCAGAGTTTTACCTCAAAACCAAAGATCTCATAAACGATCACATCTGATGTCTGACTCTCTGACTGACTTCTCTTCTCGTCCTCTACGATCTGAAACCAGATATCGTCCTCCCACTTCACTCCCATGGTGTAGTTGACCAGAGCGTTGATCAGAGTAGATTTTCCTGCTCCTGTTTCACCAACAAGTAAAATGGTTCTGTTTGTCTTGTAGATCTTTTTCACCAAGAGTTATTCTTCTTATAGTTCCAATCTTCTTTCTTTGGTGTCAGCTGGTAGACAGCGGGAGATCCTGATTGGATCAGAGCCTTTTAGAGATGATGTCATTATATTTGGGCGAGCTGTTCCTGTAGAAAAGTAAAGACACAAGTTCAAAATCACTGAACATAGAATGAAATACATAAAATCATCCTACTTGCTGTCTTAATAAAACCCTTTTAGTCTCACAGTAAAGCAGTTCAGTGTCTTTATACCACAGACACCAAAGAATTCTGCATTATGAATATCTGCCATTAATTCCTGTTAATGAAGATTATAACCAGACATGAATAAGAATATAATCAGCAGATGAATCCATAATGAAAATAATCATTAGTCACAGTCTGAATATCCTGCTGTTCAATTAATAAATGAGTCAGAATCATTTTAGTTGTTATTGTTATCGTTCTCTGTGTGGACAACTCTTTAGTAGCAGTTCACCTACTCTTTATCTGAGGGTTCATTACTGGAGAGTGGAGGTGTGGCAAAAAGAACACATTTGTGTTGGTTAATTGATCTGTTGTGCTTGGTTGAGTTCTGGGGAACCCACATATGCAGAGAGACCTGCTACACTGATTAATAAAGCAGTAATAGTAAAACTACCGCAGTCATTCAGTCGAACATAAAGCACATTACATCCTGAAATGAAACTCCGCTAGCAGCTCACTCACCACCAGGTGATCACTTCAAGTCTGGTTCTTGGTAAACAAGAGGCCATATTTTAATGACAGAAGAGTAAGGATGAAAAATGGTTTGGTGAAACAGTTTCTAAGGATTGTTACATCATGTAGTAAAATGTGGTTCTGCACCGTGATACGATTCAGGAATAAAATAAGAAACTGCATAAAAGGCTGGAAAAAAGGTCATGATGACTGGTTGTAATGAGTAATCTGATAGTTATAGTTAGGGCTGGATCAGGTGAGTCCTGAACCATCCCTTAGTTATGCTGCTATAGGCCTAGACTATCGGGGATTTCCCATGGTGCACTGAGCTCCTCTCTTCCTCTCTCTCTTTCTGCACTCACTCATGTCCCATTAATGCATGTTACTAACTTCACTTCTTCCCCCGGAGTTCTTGTGCTTTCTCGTCTCGCAGGTTCTCATGGATCCTGGTGGAGCCTCCCTGCCATGGTCCTGCTAGACTGCCATTGCCAATACTGTTGTTACTGTGCACCTGTCTGTCTGTCTGTCTGTCTGTCTGTCTGTCTCTCTCTCTCTCTTTCTCTCTCTCTGTCTCTCTCTCTCTCTCTCTCTCTCTCTCTCACCCCAACTGGTGAGACAGACGACCATCCACCTAGAGCCGGAGGATCTGTCCTAGGTTTCTGCCTTTTAACAGGCAGTTTTTCCCTTGCCCTTGTCTCCAAGGTCTTGCTCATGGTGGTACTGTTGGGTCTCTGTAATTAATGTTATAAAGAGTTCGGTCTAGACCTGCTCTATTTGAAAAGTGTCCTGAGATAACTTCTGTTATGAATTGGCGCTATACAAATAAAATTGAATTGAAAAATTGAATTGAATCTATACATGTACACACACAACTGAAAGTTATCCTGAAAACTACTGACAAGCTTTGACACATATAGTTTGGTCCATAAAGTACATTATCTGTGTCTTCAGTTGAGTAACAGTTACTATTGAAGGGAATACTAATTTTATATGAAGCCATACAGTATGGTGTATGAGGGTCAATGGAACTGGAAGGCTGTCTGTCTGTCTGTCTGCCGTCTGTCTGTCAAGTATCTATTATACATATGCTATATATCATATCATATCTGTGTGTGTATATATGTGTACATATTATATATATTGTGTATATATATCAGTATGTATGTATGCACACCTTGCACAGGCTGAATATATGACACATATGGCCATGGGTTCGAGGGGATTCATTTTAAATGTTTCTGTCTCTCTGAGGAGTTAGAGACAGAGAGAGAGAGCAGCTGCTGTGGACTCTGATTGGCCATGACAACCAAAGCCTGCTCACACACACACACACACACACACACACACACACACACACACACACACACACACACACACAGCTAGCTACAGAGGCTGACAAGGCATTAATAATCTAGTGCTAGCTGGCTAGCTAAAGATAATTAGAAGGTATTAGAAGGCTAATTAACTAATATGCTGATTAATTAAAATGCTTTGCTAGCTAGAGAGGGACAAAGGATTACTGTGCTAATTAAACGTCACAAAAGACACTGAAATTCTTAATTAGCCATCTATTTCAACTTGTTACACATGACACAAGTAATACAGATTTACTAATGTAATAAAACATGAAGTTAGATTTATTTTGACACTCAGACTGTTGTAACTGCACCATTGCTTCCGGCTGAGGGTGGTATTTCAAAATAAAAGTCTACAACATTCATTGTATGTTAACAGGTAGAGGGTCTGGTGGACACTTTTCTAAATCTTTAAAAAACCTACACTGCCTATGACTGCACATTAAGAATAGTTTTCTTTATTAATTATGTATTACTTATTAATATAAATATTGTAATTCATGTTATTGACAGCATTACTTGTTATTGTTATTGTTGTTATTATTATTACGACATGCTTATTATTCCCACCATTGTGGTTATTACTTATTTAGTTACTTTAGCAATTTTAATTAAACCATGACGCTTCCTGCATTATCCCAGGACAATATTATGCCAAACTCCTTTTAAGAAATACAATATATTAACAATTATTTGCGTTTACATAAAAGCACATAACTGTAGAAACACAAGAAAAACTCATCATATCTCAACAGTCTTCTTGTTAATTCGGCATCAATATAATACATAAATACAAACTTTTTGGCTGACTTTGTCGCATCAACTCATTACCAGCCTCACTATTTCAGTGGGAGAAGACCGTGGCAATAGATGGAAAAAACAAGATTTGTCATTAAAATACGTGGTTGTTAGTGGATCACGCGTACGCCGAATTAAACATTGTACTGTAAACTACTCGGCAGTGTCAGTAATGTATGGGCCAGTGTCACGGGCCAGAGCAAGGCACAATCAAACTTTCTTTAGGAATTTTCTAGTTAAAAATAACACCACCATCATGTCATCAGTACTATTACCACCATCTTGCAACTACAACTCTTTGCACCTTACCTACCTATTTATCTTTTTTTTAATCTTTTCTAAGTATTTTATTCTATTGTTGTATTTTATTCTGTTGTTTTATTTTATTGTATTTTAATGTACCTGGCTGCTATGACGACCCAATTTCCCTCCGAGGATGAATAAAGTCTATCTATCTATCTATCTATCTATCTATCTATCTATCTATCTATCTATCTATCTATCTATCTATCTATCTATCTAATTCTGCATTATGAATATCTGCCATTAATTCCTGTTAATGAAGATTATAACCAGACTCCTCTGATTCAGCTGTTTATTCTAAATTAATCCATCAGACACAAACTATTTTACCTGTTTGGTTCTTAAAACATGAGAAAACAAAAATATTAATGTATTTATTTTTATTTTTTATTTTTTTATTTTTTTATTTTGAAACTTTTTTTTGGACTAAAAAAAAATTTTTTTAAGTTTTAATTTTTATAACTGGGTCAAAATTATTCTAGTTGTTATAGTTATTGTTCTCTGTGTGAACGGCTCTTAGGTAAAGTTTCCTTTCTTTTTCTGTGGGGTTTTTTTTGTGGAGAGGGGGTTCCCTTTGGATCCTGAAGATTCTGAACTGTCCTCCTCACAATCAGTCCCTCTTTTATTCGAAGTTCGTTTGAGAGGTAAAACAGTAACACTGACTGTGAGTACAGAGCACAAGAATCAGGACACAAGTCTGTTCAAGAGCCACAAAAGCACACACACACACACACACACACACACACACACACACACACACACACACACACACACACACAGTATGGGTACATTAGAAGCTGATTAATAAAGCAGTAATAGTAAAACTACCGCAGTCATTCAGTCGAACATAAAGCACATTACGTCCTGAAATGAACCTCCGCTATCAGCTCACTCACCACCAGGTGATCACTTCAAGTCTGGTTCTTGGTAAACAAGAGGCCATATTTTAATGACAGAAGAGTAAGTGATGAAAAATGGTTTGGTGAAACAGTTTCTATGATTGTTACATCATGTAGTAAAATGTGGTTCTGCACCGTGATACGATTCAGGAATAAAATAAGAAACTGCATAAAAAGGCTGGAAAAGAGGTCATGATGATGGTTGTAATGAGTAATCTGATATCTATACATGTACACACACAACTGAAAGTTATCCTAAAAACTACTGACAAGCTTTCACACGTTTGGTTTGGTACAAAAAGTACATTATCTGTATCTTCAGTTGAGTAACAGTTACTATTGAAAGGAATAGTAATTTTATATGAAGCCATACAGTATGGTGTATGAGAGGATGTCAGTGGAACTGGAAGGTGGTTGAGAAAAGAGAAGTTATTATGAATCTCACTGCTTTCTTTGATAAGACACGTCCTGTGTAGCATTCAAATGCTCCGATTGGCCAGGCGCCCATTCTAATGCAAAAAATACTTCTGACAGAAAACCTTTAGGAAGTCAGGTTGTTGAACTATAAACAGTCAAAGTGAATGTTTAGGAAGGAGGTTGTGGAGAATGAATGAGTTCAAAGTCAGTATCATATCTGTCCTTATGATCCTTACTGCCTGAAGTCAAACAGCAGAAGTTCAGTAACAATGTGTGAATATTACTGAGCCCTTTATGGATGAGTTAAATATGCTACAGTAATCTTATATGTTACTGTTTATAACACAGGGAGTTTATTCATTGTTAGACGAACCTCTTCAGAAAGAAAACTGGGTAATAAATTAAGATTATACCCCTTTCTCCAGACACCAGTCCACCACTGATTATCCCTTATATGATACTGTGGTAGAAATGTTACTCACGTTGCCATGGTAACAGCTTCACAGCAGCTTCAGGATGGAGCAGTTTACTAGTTCTCTGGAAGAAAGAAAAACCAGTCAGTAACCTCTCCTCCTGTCAGCTGTTGTGTAGTTATAAGGTAAGGGAGAGGCCGGGCAATAAACAGTTTGATATGCCTGGCTGATGGACGGCTTACCGCCCGAGACGAAGTCGAAGCTGTTTATTGCTAATATATTAAAATTGACAATGAATTCGTCCATTTTTAAAATGCTGCAATGTTTAGAACTAACAGTGAATAACGTTAGCTCAGCTGTAGCTAATTCATTTCTATAGCAACCACACAAGGCTGCATCTGATCACTAACGTTAGTTTAATAACGTAGTTGCTACATTGTATCAACTGACCCTCCGATAGATTTCCGACACATTTTAGAAACTTTTTTAAACAAGGTGTATTTTTACAATGGACTTCATGTTTGAAATTTATGTGATAGAAAAAAAATACAAGCGGCGTATTGATCCACTATTTGATGACGCTGTGCTCAGTCAGCGGGCAATATGCCGGGTTAATGCCCTCCTCCCAGCCAATCAGAATCAAGCATTCTTAGAATAATAGATATTATTAGATACTGTATCGCACTGTCAGTGACACAGAGCAAATAAAGTCTAACAAAGTGGTTTGAGGTGGTGGGGGGTCAGGGGTCACAGCTCTGTGCCCAAAATCATAATGTTGGGCACATCACCACCTGAACTTCAGAAAAAGTTATACAAGTGTATGAATATGTATATGTGGGTAGGGGTATGTATCCCTTACTATTATTTTCTTAATATAAAATATTATTTTTTACTGATTTTAATTATATTTAATTCATTTAATTATTTAATATTCAGCTGAACATGTTGACGTCTATTTAATCTCTCCTCCACACATTGGTCTTACAACTAAATCTAACTAAATCTCTGTCATTGTTATTGCACGATAAGGAAACATATTGATGATCACTGATAATTATTTCAAATGAAGCATTTAAGTGTTTTTCTTTTCTTTTCCTCAATCAATCAGACACTGATGGTGCAGTGCCGTATTGTACCTCTAATGATTCAATCCACAAACTCTCCTCATCACAATCAAGTTTCCCTTTCTAAGAAAGTAAAGACAATATTTATTTGGCTATTATCATGTGTCAGGTCTGAACCAATCACACCAGGTCAGTTTCCGGCTGTGTGGAATGTTTATCACTTTAGAACTGAGACTATAAGAATAAAACAGAAGAGGCGGAGAGCTGAAGATTCCTGCTGTACTTGATTGTCTGGTTCTAATGGGAAACGCCTGTGAACTGACAGCACAGTGCGTCTCTCTCTCTCTCTGTCTCAACAGGTTAGGTGGATAAGTTTAATTTTCCTCTGATAGGAACAATATACCCACATGTTCCACTTGTAATAAAAACAAACTGTTACAAGTAAATAATAAACTCTCTCAGTCTTAAAATGTATTAGATTTAAAAAGGCATAATCAACCAGTTTCCACAGCACAATATGCATAAGTTTCTGTCAAAGGAAGGCAAGCAGTATCAACCTTTGTAAATAAAAGGCCCAGCTAAAATGACTCTAGGCCGAGCTTCGCTGAGAGGAGAGACTGTGATGTGGGTGTGTATGCTAGAACGTCATGGTTCAGATGGAGCTGAGCCAGAAGGTGAAGCTCTCCATTTACCAGTCGATCTACATTCCAGCCCTCAGGTGTGGTCATGAAATACAAACATACAGGCACATGAAAGGAGTTTCCTTGACAAAAATGACACAGGGTTCTCCTGGAATTAATCATCTGAAGCAGTTTCAATATATTCAAAACAAAGTGGAAAAGCAATAAGAAAATAGAACCAAGACCTTACGGCTTCTTACAATTTTCGGTAATGGCAATCACCAGAAAACAATTTAAGTCCCGACAGTGGGAAAGAGGTGTAAGTAGTAACTAATGGCTTAGTTAATGGTCAATAAATAAATGACTAATGCTTAATGGATCACTTATAAACCATGAATTAAAACATCGTCTTGGTTCCCAGGTTGTGAAAATGTCATTTCATGTCAGTGTTATTGTACAAGAAGGAACTTAACACACTGAAGACATCTATAAATGTCAGTTATAACAAGAGAATCTTTGACCCATTTTAAACCTGATCTTGGCATTTCAAAGTATTTCATGGTTTACCTGTTGTTGTTCAGGAAGCTCTGGGATGCTGAGGATGAGGAGGCAGAAAGAGCAGCGAGCACTCAGTGTTCACAGTTTTTATACTCCATCAGCAGAAGGGACGGACGCTCTGTGTTCACATGATATCACAGAAACTCTAAGTGGAATCTCTCCTCCCTCCAACCCGTATCTCATACTTTCTCTTTTCCTTTTGTAATTCACCAGAGTTTCACTGAATATTAATGTTCACAAGTGTCACTCACAATATATAAAATAAATACATTCCTAGGGAGAGGCTGTTACAGGCCTTTACATCCTCCCCCCTCCCCTCCTGTCGCAGCACCCCAAACCTAAAATACACAACAGACACCAGAAGACACAAAAATATTGCAGATGAAGGCACAATTAAGTTCCACTCTTCTGTTCCGAGGATCAAAATGTGGAATTCCTTACATTCAGAAGTCAGACTGGATCCTCACTGGGAACATTTTAAACTCAAACTGAAACCAACCAAACAACGGTCATCGTAGAGAACCTCGGTTCCGAGGTCATGGACCCGACCTCTAACAGAAAATCTGTATACCTCCATACCTTAGTATACTTTCACTTGTTTTCTTCAGTAGGAGGATGTCTGGAGGACAAGGTAGTTGTTAATATCTTCTCTTTTTATGAAAAGATACACGACTCCAAAAATGACATAATTTCACATTTTGAAATATGTATTGTATCTTCATTTTACTATGGATTTATGGTTGAATGTGAGTTTTAGTTAAATTAGCTACTTCAGTTTAATCTGTGCTAGAAATGCCATGTTTGGTATCAGACAATAACATCAGTTTATTACTGGAAACTCCACTCACTCAAAATCATATCAGACATCAGTCATAATTTGTCCAAACATAATATTATTAGTCACTGATCACTCATATATATATTGGAAACTAACTTCCATGTGTTTGAAAGAAACTGTTAAGACTCTTATAATCAGAATCTCTGGAGTTCCCTGGAACAAAAGGAAGACATCATCAGGAAATACATTTCATTAACTACTCTGAGTTTTGATGCTCTGCCTTGATAACAGACAGTGGAATATTGAATGCTGTTGAAAATACTTTAATCAGAAAGAAATCATGTTCAGGTGCTTTCCTGAGTTTCACCTGATCATTAACTGTTCCACATCGTTCACATTCTCAACATAAACTTTTGGTTTGAGTGGTTACTGACAATGTTTGACAGTGTTTGTATGTTTGTATTGTATATACAATGTTTGTATCACCTCAACACAATACCTAAATTCATAATGTTTACTGTAGTTAGAAGGACAGCAGGGGGTATTTACTAAAGCATCTGCTGATTACTGTTAAGGCTGCAAAACATATCCGCTATATTCATCGGCTCATTCAATTCAGTTTACATTTATTAAAGTCAGCTGTACAGGACTATCCATCCATTATATGTAACTGCTACATGATCATTCATTTAGAGTCGTGTCAGTTTCACCTGATACTCACATACTATGGGCTGATTTCTGTGTCAGTAGAAACTGAATCTGAATTGCTCAACTTGAATAATTGCATTAAAAACCTGAATTTCAATTGCATAATTTGAATTTGTATTGTTACACTTGAATAACAATAGCGGACCGGCTTAATGCTTAAGTAGTCCAAAACTGTACAATGAATAAACAGTGCTCCACTGGAACTGTCATCATTAGGCTACAATTAAAGGACTAAAGGAGTTACTTTAAGTCCACTAATCAACTGTTGTACACTTTGCTTTAAATGTGGCAAGTAGAGGTGCATGTTCCTTAAATGTAGAGTATGATTAAGTGCAAACAATTATCCACAATGTGTGTCATTTAATCTATTTTTATCTATTTTATCGTTCTATCCTTCATAAAGAACAAACTTGTCTGGCCATAAAAGGACCTGGCAGCAAGTTAAAATTAAATACAAGAACATTTCGCAGGCTGGAAAGTGACTATAAAGTAGATAACAGTGAATAAATGAGGTGAATAGATTAGGTGTCTGCTGACATGTTGAATGTCTGTATGATTGTAGCAGTTAAAAAAAGCCCATAGAACTGGCACAGGGGGCGGCCCACCAAGCCAGGATATGTGCTGCTAATGGTTCCTTTATTGAGGTTCTCTGCATCCCCAACAGAATAAAGGAAGCTCCCACTTGCAAAACATCTCACTGTACCACAGACCATCTGTGGTACAGTGAGAGCATGGCTTCCTGCCGTCTGGTGCTGTATTTTTGGACCCAGCAGCCTACATAAATATCTTAGTCCATCACCTGAGAATCTGTATCTCTCAATGAGATAGTCATCTCCAACAGCCAATGGGTCTGACCTGTCCCGGAAGACTCTTTCATGACTAAATGCTCGTCTGATTAGGGCTTCCTCATCCAGTACATCCTCCAAGAAAGGGCAAGCCATTATGAAGAGGGAACAGGTGAATGGCAGTTGGATAGATAGATAGATAGATAGATAGATAGATAGATAGATAGATAGATAGATAGATAGATAGATAGATAGATAGATAGATAGATAGATAGATAGATAGATAGATA
>NW_026136946.1:0-5423 GCF_905237075.1 Dicentrarchus labrax | reverse complement strand
TGGTCCGTGTATGTTTTGGTCATTGGATTTTCCTTTCAGAAGCGGGTATTAAAAAACAGAAAACGAGTGGTTATTTGATTTTCGTTTTGGCATACAAAAGGAAATTAAAAATTGAAATACAAGGCGTTTTTCTTTTCGTGTAGTCAGAAAGGGATGAGCAAAATTAAAAAAAAAATATTCGATTTTCATTTTCTATTTCATATAACAAAATAAAATCACTAGAAAACAGAAAGAAAAAAAAAGGCCTGTTTTTTCATATTCAGAGACCGGATGTTGCCATTTACAGGACGGTGCTGTGTAGAAAAACAGTAGGTTAGTAGACTGCGGTCAATAGCCGTGAGTCCGATCTCCGTGGTCAAATCAGCCACACTTAAATTTGGGGTGTGCAAGTATTCTCAGCATTATGGTAAATGCGGAGGAAACAGCGTATTACTTCCGGTTTTCAAAATAAAAGGTATTTAGAACAGTAAGCTATAATTCGAACCTACATTTAAAATAAAATATGTTACATTAAAGTGTTGTGCCCCCTGATGAATAAAACACTTTATATCAAGTATACTGCACCAGTGTGTGGAGGAAATGCCAAAAATAAAAGCCTCATATTTATGCCTCCAGAGATTGCATATTTGACAATATTTGAGGTACTGTAAAACATATTGCTCAGTGTTTCCTGGCTACTGATGGTATATTTGACTTTTACATATGGGACTACAACCATACTTAATATCAAGCATTTTTTACTGTACCAATTTGGAGAAATTCAACAATAAAAAGTCCATATTTGTACCTCAAGTGGTGTTGTTTTCATATATTTGAGCTACTGTAAAAACACTTTGCTCAATAATCCTGGCCTATGGATGATATATTTGACTTCTACACATCTAAGACTACAAAGTATACTTAATATCAAGCATTTTTACTGTACCAATGTGGAGAAAATTGAAGAATAAAAAGTCCCATATTTATACTTCAGATTCCATATTTTCTTATATTTGAGCTACTGTAAAAATGTAAACTGTATGTGGAACCACCTGCAACGGCTGTCACACTTTGAATAATATAAAAATAATATGTGAGGAAGAGACAGTAGGTACAATGGTGTTTTGAAGTTAAAACTAATTATTTTTCCCTTTTACCTACAAATGGACACAGCAGAGCTACAAAATAAGAAGAATGTGGACTGGCATTGCATTTTGTGTGAAAAGTAAACAAATTAGAATTGTGTAGGATTTTGTGTTTAGTGTTTAGTGTTTATATTATATATAATTATATATATGTTATTAAACATTTGTGTGAAAATTTGTACTGTAAAAACATATTGCTCAGTGTTTCCTGGCTACTGACTTTTACATATGAGACTACAAGCAGACTTAATATCAAGCATTTTTATTGTACCAATTTGGAGAAATTCAACAACAAAGTCCATATTTGTACCTCAAAGTGGCATATTTTTCATATGGCAGAGCTACTGTAAAACACTTTGCTCAATAATTCCTGGCTATGGATGGTATATCTTACTTCTACACATCTAAGACTACAAAGTATACTTAATATCAAGCATTTTCTGCACCAATGTGGGAGAAATTTAAGAATAAAAGGTGGTTCCCCTGTATGTGGAACCAACTGCAGCAGCTGTCACGCTGAGTCTGTAAGGGAAAAAATAATATGAGGAAGAGAGACAGTAGGGTACAATGGTGTTTTGAAGTTAAAACTGAGTATTTTTTTCCCTTTTACAGATTCAGTGTGAGCAGCTGTTACAGAGTAACTCCACATACGAGTACCACCAAAATGGACACAGCAGAGCTGCAAAATAAGAAGAATGTGGACTGGAATTGCATTTTTGTGTGAAAAGTAAACAAATTAAAATTGTGTAGGATTTTTGTGTTTAGTGTTTAATCTTTTTATATTATAATTTTTTTATAAAATGTTATTAAACATTTGTGTGAAATTTTGTCATGATTACTGCATCATTATTGAAGTATAATGAAAATGCTTCACCCATAGCCAGGTATTATTGAGCAAAGTGTTTTTACAGTAGTTCAAATATGTGAAAATATGCCTTGGAAGTACAAGTATGGACTTATTATTTAATTTCTCAAAGTGAATTACACAATAAAAATGCTTGATATTATGAAAATGTTTGTAGTCTCATATGTGTAAAAGTCAAATATACCATCAGTAGCCAGGAAACACTGAGTAATATGTTTTTACAGTACCTCAAATATTGTCAAATATGCAATCTCTGGAGATAAATATGAGGCTTTTATTTTGGTAAATTCTCCACACTGGTGCAGTATACTTGATATAAAGTGTTTTTTATTCATCAGGGCGCATGAAACACTTTAATGTAACATATTTTAATTATAGCTTACTGTTCTAAATACCTTTATTTTTGAACACCAGAAGTAAATACGCTGTTTCTCCGCATTTACGATAATGCTGAGAATCACTGTACACTCTAAATTCAAGTGCGGCTGATGTGACCACGGAGATCGGGCGCAAGGCTCGATTGACCGTCGACTAGCCTAATGATTCATTCTACACAGCTCTTCGTCCTGTAAATGACAGCATCCGGATCTCAGGAATATGAAAAAACAGGCGTTTTTTTCTGTTTCTGTTTTCTAGTGATTTTATTTTTGGGTATATGAAATAGAAAATGAAAATCGAATAATTTTTAATTTCACTCATCCTTTTGACCACGAAAGAAAAACGCCTTATATTTCAATTTTAATTTTGGTATTTTAAAACGAAAATCAAATAACCACTCGTTCTGTTTTTAATATCCGTTTCTGAAAGGGAAAATCAATGACCAAAACATACGAATCCGTGTATCATTCGTTCTTTTTCATATTCAATGAGATTCCAAAACCGGAAAATGAAAAAAGCGGTTTAGTTTATTTCCTTAATTGTTTATGAGATCTGATACCAAAAAACAAATAACGGTTCATTTTTTGTACTTTCGATTTATTGCTCAGATCAAACATAGGAAATTAAATAACGGGCCACGGATCGATTTCGATTTTGATATTTAATTTTTCGCTTTGTGCGAACCGGAAGTTATTGTCTCGTTAGCTTGATTCACTTCTTCAGTTTAACTAACGTTAGTCTTCAAAACTGAGGATCAATGATGGAGAGTTTCATCTTTTCATTCATCTTCATCTTCCTGGCGCGTGGGCGAAAAGCTGCATGCTGCCTGTTACTCCAGTCTGCTTTCTAACTTCTTAACTTTTTATTCTCTTTTTGTTCGTTCTTATTTTTCACTCTCTGAAGTCCTGTCCTCTCTAACGAGGGTTGTCTGAGAGAGTTTTTGTGTTCATTTTCGTGTTTTAATGTCGCTTCCACCGGGACACGCTGCCGTTGTTTACTCCAAAGAACAGCTGATCTAATGCCGGTCGGTACGGTGGACAGAACAGCTGATCTAGAATGCCGGTCGGTACGGTGGACAGAACAGCTGATCTAATGCCGGTCGGTACGGTGGACAGAACAGCTGATCTACCAGCCTGAACTCTGGAGGAAACACACCGATGAAGAGGAGGGAAGTAACGTCGGGGGAAGAGGGAGGGATGGAGACGGGACGGGTTTTTATGGAAAGAAGATTGAAGCAGAGTCTCCCCTCTGTTGTTATGGTGATGTGCGGTCTCTAGCAACGGAATGTACGAACTGACGGCATTAACGCGGGAGCCCCGCAGAGTACCGGGAGTCTGGTGTGTTTCACTGAGACAGGGCTGCACAGGGACATCGCGGACCGGAGCATATCTGTCGGTGTCCTCCCACACCGTCCGGGCGGACCGAGGTTGTACCGGGGAGCGGGTAGCTGCAGTTGGACTCCATATCATCTACCGAGAGATCTGCACGTCATCATCGTTGTCGTACATCCCTCTGCAAACCCAACATCTGCTATGAGCCTCTGCTGAAGGAAGCCTGCGACCACTTTACACTGTGTGACTTTATATTATATTATATGTATATTCTTAATATATTTATGTCTAATTCATATGGAGCATGTAACGAAAGTAATTCCCCTGGGATTATTAAAGTGTCTGATTCTGATTGTTCAGAGGAACTAAGCGGTGACTGTCAGAACATCACTAGGATCTCCATCTGCTGCAGCCCGAGTAGAAATCTCTACACGTGTCTTGCCAGTTTCAAATAAGTCCTTAATAAGTCCTTAAATACAGAGTACAATAAGTCCTTAAATACAGAGTACAATAAGTCCTTAAATACAGAGTACAACAAGTCCTTAAATACAGAGTACAATAAGTCCTTAAATACAGAGTACAATCACTGCAGGATTGACTTTTTTCAGGGTTTGCGAAACTGCTGCAAACTTCAAGTGCAACACACGAAGAGACAATAACTTCCGGTTCACACAAAACGAAAACATTAAATATCAAAATCGAGAAATCGATCCATTACCCGTTATTTAATTTCCTATGTTTGATCTGAGCAATAAATCAGAAAGTACAAAAAATAAACCGTTATTTGTTTTTGGTATCAGATTCATAAACAATTAAGGAAATAACAAACCGTTTTCATTTTCCGATTTTGGAATCTCAATTGAATATGAAAGAACGAATGATACACGGATTTACACGGACCGTGTTTCCTTCTCCCTGATGTTTTGTTCTGTTGGCTCTTTGGTTGTTACAACTGCATACTTTAATACTGCAGGATGATGGCGACCCCTAGTGTGGGCCCCGACCACCAGGTTTGGAACCCACTGCTCTTGACGTATGTCACCCCTGCATTTCAAAGCGCATGATAGAAAAAGACTGTGACAAATAGGAGCTTTGAATCCTGACTGTAGTAGTGTTCAACTGTTACTGTATATCTAGTCGTATGCAATGTAATGGGGGGCTATTTTATTACCTTTTAAATTCAGCCCTCTGCATTAAAGTGATCACCATTGACATATTTCCTCACAGCAAGCTTTCACTTCAACTGGATGAAATGATATTAAGTAGTCATGTTCCACTCGCAGGTTTCAGCTGATTCAATAAATATCTTTTAGTTAAACTCTTGCAAAAGTATGATATAGATGTTAGGCAATTACGAAACCTTGTGTAAAAAACAAAGAGAGTAAAAACTCACTGCACACCCACACAGGTATTTCAGTTATTAGCTGATTAGACCTCTGTTCTGGTTATTGATAGGTGGAGCCATGCTGGAGATTATGTGATGTCAACTAATGCTATTATACCGGAGAACTGGAAACAGGACATTGCTGGGGAAGGGGAAATTATAAACATAGTAAACCATTGTCTGTAGGGAAAATCACGGAAACCCAAAGGGCCATGCATTCATACATTTTTATTTTCTCGAGATCTCGAGTTAACGAAACATTGTTTTCCCGAGATAGCGATATAGTCAATTCGAGATCTCGAGATAACGACTGTGATATGATAAGTGCGGTCAAACCAGCA
>NW_026136945.1:0-64419 GCF_905237075.1 Dicentrarchus labrax | reverse complement strand
TATGTTGTATAAAATAAAAATCTGTGGTACTTACAGTCAATGATGAGTTTGGTTCCTCCACCAAAAGTGTACCACAGTGATACAAACTCATTAAGTGGCTGTACAAAAACCTCCTGCACTGTGAACAAGCATCTATCCACTGAAAACACTCTCTGATCTTACTAATAACACAGAAAGAATATAATTTATTGGATTTACAATGTTTTTTGATTATATGGATTGAAATTATTGTAGAATTTAAGATTCTTTTTTTTTTTTTTTCTTTTCTACACCTGACAGAGAAATTATTATGATGTCCTTGCAACAAAGTTGTTTGTTCGACATTTTTATATCAGTCAAGAAATGGCTCAAGGCACATCATGTTTTTAAGTAATAATATTTTACATAATCATTTTGAATAGTACTGAAATACATAATTTATCTACAGTAAACAATGTAAGTACATTAAAGGCAGACAAACAGACATATCATACCAACCACAGTGGACACAAACTTATCCTTAAATCCTCAACTGCACTTCTAAAATAAATAATTCCTTGGATTCCATTAAGATCATAGATGGTGTAAATCCAAGCAGTATTTCTCCTGATTTTTTGTCCCACGTTGCCTTCAGTGTGTTGAGAGCAGAGAAATCATTTCCATAGAGAGGAGGCTTTGCATCGTCAGCTGATCCTCCAGTGAACTGAGAAGGTTTATAGTCCTGTGAGTTCAACACTGCAGGACTCAGATCTGTCAGTCAACACAGCAGAAACCACAACCACCATGACTCTCATCACCATCCTCATCTGGACGCTGGCCTGCTGCTGTTTTACAGGTTCATTCACTCAGCAACATTTCAAACATGATGTGCTGCCTTTTCTCTCATTTCTTTCTGCTGATAAATGAATGATTTGTTTTTGTCTGCAGGATGCAGCGGTCAGGTGACTGTGACTCAGCCTCTAGTAAAGACATTTACTCCAGGATCCACTGTCACTATCAGCTGTAAAACAAACCAAGATGTTTACAGAGAAAGTTGGGGAGATGATTGTTTGCACTGGTATCAACAGAAATCTGGACAGCCTCCAAAACTCCTAATAAGATATGTGAGCACACGTCATTCAGGAACACCAGCTCGGTTTAGTGGCAGTGGAAGCAGCTCTGACTTCACTTTGACCATCAGTGGAGTTCAGACTGAAGATGCAGCAGTTTATTACTGTCAGAGTGTCCATAGTGGCCCAGTGTTCACACAGTGATTTGTCGTCGTACAAAAACCTCCCTCAGTCAGACTGCAGAGACACTGAGCTGTTACAGCAGGAACCGACTGCAGCTGCTGAAGAGGAAGAGACTCTGACACAGACCACTGAACACAGAGCTGACAGTAACCTCACCAAGCACAAACTACACACACTAATATATTACTTATAATTGTCCTCAAACTACTTAAATAATATCTTTCAAAAATCAAGTGACACATCACAGTCACAGATGTTCACAAAAAGTATTTTTGCAAATAATTTTATATTTATAACAATTTGTTTATTTTGCAATTATAAATATAATTTTTACACATGCAGCACTGGGGTCAAGTAAATATCAAAATGTACTTATACACAAGATACTACATACTCAAGTTGTTCCACTCACATAACGATAAAGAATAGTACATATTGAGCTGTGGATTGTTCTGCTCTCATCACGTGACAAAGTCACCCACCACAGTCCTCACCTCTGCCGATACACCCCACCACAGCAGAGTCAACAGAAAACTTCCGAAGATGACAGGACTCTGTGTGGTAGTTGAAGTCTGTGGTGTAGAGGGTGAAGCGGAAGGGTGAAAGGACAGATCCTTGCGGGGCCCCGGTGTTGCTAACCACTTTACCCGACCCACAGTGTTGCAGGCGCACATACTGTGGTCTGCCAGTCAGGTTGTCAACAATCCAGGACACAAGGGGAGCATCCACCTCCATCGCTGTCAACCTCTCACCATGCAGAGCTGGCCGGATGGTGTTGAAAGCACTGGAGAAGTTGGGGCTGTTAGGCGAACTGGAGTGGGTCCAAGAGAAGTTTGACCATGGGCCACAGCTGCTCCAAAACCTGTCTCTCCAGGGTCTTCATGATGTGGGAGGTCAATGCCACCGGTCTGTAGTCCTTGGAGCCACTGGGACTTGGCGTCTTTGGCACAGGAACGAGGCAGGATGTCTTCCACACCACTATTTTCAGAAGTAATGTTGAGGTGAAAATCTTGTACTGTCCTAATATCTGATCATGGCCTGGTGTTTGCTGAAGAGAGACATGCTGTATAGTTATAATAATAATTTTAATTCAACAAAAGAAATCCTCACTCAACATCCAATAGTTTTCTCAAGACCTTTAAACCACATCTCATGGTCTCTCTCTGTCTCTTATAGTGTAGTTTATATATCATGAGTACGAGTATACTAATAGTTAAATGAATTAACTTTATTTAATTGCATCAATTGCTATACAATCTTGAAAGAAAAAACAAAAGGCGGTGTAAATATAAACAATTAATTTGTCAGAATATATAGTTTAATTGTGCTAATATCACAGATGAAACAGGATGAACATATTGGACCAAGTACAAAATCAATTTCATGTGTGAAGTTGTTGAAAGCCAATAACAAGTTGCCAATAACTCTGTTTGTCATGTTGGGTTTTCTGAGTCAGGGTGAGAAGTTTTTATACAATTTATCAAAAACTGTTCAATTGTTATTTTCTGTGTAAATATCACTTACCTTGCCTTTTACCTCAAACCTGGATTTAACTAAAAACTAACTTAATGACTATTAATTTATTATAATGTGAACTGCTGATTCTCAAGATTAATATTTCATTTTTCATTTCAGAGTCTTCTGCAAACAATTTTCTGACTCAGACTGACAAATCTAAGTCTGTTAGTCCTGGAGGGACTGTGACCATCAGCGCCACAGGGAGTTCAAATATTGGTGATGATCTCAGTTGGTACCTTCAGAAATCTGGACAGGCTCCCAAACTTCTTATATACCAAGCATCAACTCGAAACTCGGGAACTCCGTCTCGAGTCAGTGGCAATAGATCTGATTCTCACTACACTCTGACCATCAGTGGTGTTCAGGCTGAAGATGCTGGAGATTATTACTGTCTGGGCAACCATGGTAGTGGAACGTTCACACAGTGATTTAGAGCCGTACAAAAACCTCCATCAGTTTGACTGAAGTGAAATCAGCGTGCTGCACTGTAAACCCTAATAAGTTCACAGAACTCAAAAATTATTTTGTAACAGATTACACAACAATATTTTAGTGATGAAATGTTTTATGTTTATATAAAATAAAAATTGCATTTACAGTTGTCTTAAATTATCTCAATGTTATCTTATAAATATTGATATTCCTCAACTTATAATTAGGGAGTAATACACTCAAAATTTTCAATATTTTTCAACTCATAATGTGGGACATGCACTCAAAATTAATTCTAAACTGAAATACTGATGTCGGCCTACTACACAATTATAATCAGCTATTAATGTTAGAAAACATGAAAGTGACACAACAGTGACAATTTAACAACTTTTTTTATTCAACACAATGTGCTTTTTAAAAAGGCACGAAATCAAAGTAGCTCAGTCAAAATAAAGTGCTTGTCATAAATTAAAACAAAAGGAAAAGGAAATGACTCCAGAAAAACAAAATGTGTTTTAAAGTACATTAAGTGTTAATAGTTCCATGTTATGATAGTGGTCATTGCTACAGAAGGTAGATTCAGTATTTTGGTTCTCCATCTCACATTATTCAGTAAACATTATGATAAAAACTCACAAAGGATTCATGATAAAATTCAATAAGATTCTAAGTATAATCCATCCTCAACAGCAATGACAACTATTAGAATGTGGAGCCATTTAACACTGTTTAAAAACATTTTGGCACTTACTGTACTTTAAAGGGTGCAACTCACTTTTTTAAAATAAAACATTCAATTAAAGTACTGGTTTCTACTGTGCCGTAGTGTTGTCACGATACCAAAATTATTGTTTCAATACCGATACCAAGTCAAGAATTGCGATTTCGATACTTTTTCGATACTTTTCCTGAAAAGGGAGAAACACTCTCAAATATCATTGCTGTGCTTGATTTTAAAACAGGGACAAGATTTTAATCATATAGCACACTAATGAATGAACATATGAACAGCAGATATATTAAACATTTGAACAAAATATGAAATATCAAAATATAAAAAATAAGTTAGATCAATGACATTCAAGGTAAAAAAAATAATACATTTAGCAGCATTATCTCAGTCATCATAAGAAACATAAGAGAAAACATAACTTTATCTTGATTCCGAACTTTGAAAAAAAAACAAATAAAATTTAGCAGCAATATCTCAGATATTATAACTTATTCTGTCAGTTGTGCAACTTTTCCTTTCAGAGGAGAAAACTCAGCCATTGAGCCCGTGGCTCCAGACTTCTGTAGCAGAAGAAAATGGAAATATTTAAAATATGATGGTGATAAATTTGTCATAACAGAGGATCTAAATAGTTCATGTGTGATAGTAACAATAACTTGTGACTAACTTAGCATCTCTATATGCAGTGGTTATAGCGATAACTGCTAACATTTACTTAACCATAACACTACCATAATTAATAATAGGTATTAATGAGTTAACCTAATGTTATTTAAGCTGTGATATATGGATTAATATAGGTTAATGTTTCCTGTACGTCAACGTCTGATTTCTTTGATGGTTAACTTTATATTTGAGTCCATAATTTCTTACAAGGCGTTTCACAAATACACCTCCTTTACCTAGGTCTGTGCTCTTTAAATGCTGTAATAACCCAATATAAATAAACCACTGACAAACATGCACATACTCTGATTATAATCATATAGCCTATAGATCATTTTAACTGATGTTTGTATGCTTTATTTTAGCAGCTTGCAAATTATTAACGTTATCTGTGAAAGTTGCGTTTTCTGAGATGTTGAATTAGCCGTAGGCAGGCTATTGGTTAGCCATGAGGATAATGCCCATAGTTAGTCTACTATTTCTCGTCAAACTACGGTGGTGCAAAATAGTGACTTCTCACAAAATAAACCATAGCCTACTCATTTGACTTATTTTAGGGCATGAACGTGGTCGTGTTATCTTTCACATACTAACCTGTCGGTCTTTAAACTCTTTGTACAACTCGGCGTGCTTGTCGGCCAAGTGTTTCACCGGGTTCGAGGTGTTGGCTCCCTTTGTTTGCATTTGTTTGTAGCACTGACGACAAACAGGTCTCGACTTATCGGTAGCTTTGCCCTCACTGTCAGAAAGGTAGGCAAAGTACTTCCATATTTCACTCCTTGCGTCATCTTTTTCTACCAGTCGTGGACCGGCGGCCACAGTATCGCATGGCTCGCACATGCAGCCATCTCGTTACAGTGTTTGTCACATGACAGCTGCAGCTTCTTTGCTGCGTACGTGAGGAGAAAAAACACAGACGTCCATAGGGAGGCACTGGAAGCATGCGTTGGACACACCAACATGAAATACGTCTCTTACAAATCTGGAACGCGGTCATTCTTAAAAGTATCGATATTAATACATTTAGGAATCGTGACGTTTTTCATTTCCGATAATCGCGATACTATTGAAGTATCGGTGGACCGTGCAACACTAGTCTGCTCCGACTGAATCTGCTGTTTTTATCATCTATGTCGGTGAATTAAGGATTTATTTCCACCAAGCCAGAGTTGGTGATTGTTGAAAAGACTAACAAAGACGGTTTTGATGAGTTTTTTGTCTCTGGAGTCTGGTGGAGAGTGATAGTGATATTACGGCTGTTTGTGGTTAAACTATAGGTCTATCTCTGTAGGGATCCTTTCCATAATGCTGTCAGACACTGACAATAACAACCTGAGTCTGTCAGTGGCAGAAACAACTTTTAGTGGAGTAGTGAGTATTTGCAGCCCTTTTCGTAGCTTGGGGAATGAAGAGTTTATTTTGACCAAACTAGAGTCGCTAGTTAAAAATACTGGCTTTGTCAGTGGAGTCTGGTCCGCTGTAGCGCCCATTGGTTTGGTCTAAGATGATGGCAAATCAATTTCATATATATATAATTAACCTTTAAACAGATTGTCTCCAATTGTAATTGTATTACATCCTGTTAGCATTTCTAAAATCTTATACAGCCCGACTGTGTAAACTGATACCAGCAATTAGACAATCAGACCAACCTTAAAGAAAACACAAATAAGTAAAATGATTTCTTTAACTGCTTTAACTTTGACCATAGTTACTGTAGTTCACTTTCATTCTTAACTTCAGATTGTTTTAGCTAATCTGGAAGACCTTTTTGTCTTGTGTAGGAAGTGAAGTGAAGTGAACAACAGGAAATTAAATATGATCCACAAACACTTGATTGAGATCCAAGCATGGTGAGACTTGTGTATGTTGTGCCGGTCGCCAACATACAAAACATACTTTAGTATAAACAAAATATTCAATACACGTGTTGATGTTTTTACATTATTTTATTTTTTTATACCAAACATAATGTAAAATGATGGTATTCTGGAAATTCTAAGGTTTATTGTAATTCAGTTGAATAAATTAAGATATATATATGTGCACAAACACCAATAATAGGTCAAAATGACACGTCAATGAACTCGCTCTGATAATAATAATAATAATAATAATAATAATAATAATATCCGAATACAAAACTTGTGAAGGTTTGGGAAAAGGCTTTAAAGAACGGAATAAGTCAGTGATGAAGGATCATGACAGAGGTTAAAGTCCTAAATGCTCAACAACTTTTTGCTGAAAATCCAGATAAGTGTGTGGTTGGCATGAAAGAGGATTTTAAAGGATGGGGTTTTTTTTGTCTCACCGTTTGTAGTTTTAAAGAGTTTATTGGTTACTGTAATCTTTCCTTCTGACTGGGAAGTGTTTTTGACTCCTCTGGAAGAACTGGTCCACAGTTACAGTCCTCCAGCACGGGTGGGTCTGCCCATTGTCTAAGGGAACTTGTTAAATGATTAAACTTGTTGCACAATTTAAATTAAATCTGGGTTTTAGTTCATTTTAATGATTTAAATCAATGTATAGGACAGAATAAATGAAACATTTTCTTTACCACTATGGTTACAGATCCAACACTAAATAAAGTATGGACCTAGATATGTATATTTTATCAGAATATACACAGTCCATCTCCTCTGGTTGGCCTTAAAGTAAAGTAAACTGACGACTCCAGATTAAGTGACATATTTTATTCATATTTCACATTATATTCAAAACTATACAATGAACTGGAAACTGCAGGAAGGTTGCAGGAATTTTGACTTTTTGTACAATTCTCTGTCTGTATTATGTATTTTTTAAAATAATTTTAAACAAACATACTGTGTTTTCTTGGCCCTGATATTTGTTTACTTTACATTTACTTTTCTTCACAGAAGTGAACCAAATGCTGAGATATAAACCTACTGTGTATATTTGTTCAGCAGTTGGATGATCAGCAAGTTCAAATGTCCCTTTTCCCCCCCTTGTAGTCCAGCTATATTTCTTTAAAATCTCTATATTTCGCATTAGTTGACATGTTGAGTCATCTAAGAGGAAAACTAAAACTGACCCCCATATCTTTCTACAATCCTCTCCAGAGGCTGCAAGACGCTTTGCAGCCTTTTATTTGCTTTTGATGATTGATGCTGTGACTGTGGCTGATGCGCTGTCTGTCCTGTCCATCTATCAGAGACCAGCTTCCTCCTGGGAAACGCCCAGATCGTGGAGTGGCGTGTAGTTTACAGCAATGACGGATTCTGCAAGCTGTCTGGCTTCCACAGGGCTGAGGTCATGCAGAAGAGCAGCACATGCAGGTAATGATTTGTTTATTTCGTATTATTACTGAACCTTTAAACACTGTAAACGTGCACAATTATTGTTGTCTAAAGTAATATTAGTTACAGTACGGTAATGGAGCAATAATAACAACTAATGACTAATAATTTAGTTGTATTGAGGAAACGTGGGAATCCTGTCACACTGAACTGTAAAAGTAGGTGACGGTTAATTCACTACAAACACAGTGAATGACCACAGTACCTGTTCACATGTTAGGTGCATATAAAGGTAACTTTAGATCTGTAGTGTTTTGTTTGAAAAGGACAATGCTCTTATCTCTGAGCAGCAAACATGTAAATCAACATGAATGCTGTCTTAATGTATCTGGACCTCGGAGGAGCTGTCGAGTTAATTCAACCAAACGTGATAACCTCAGTGACACACAGTACCTGAACTCTGCTGCTCCCACTTTACTTTAACTTTAGAAACCCTGATTTGAAAGCAAACGTCCACCCTGAACAGCACAAAGGGAAACCCGCTGACACTAATAAATGTTAAAGATAGATGTTAAATTTGGACAGTTGTGTGTCAGATGTCTGTATTTGTCGTGTTCTGCAGTAACTGTAGGTTCAAAATCTCATTTCAGAATTCACTTTGGTGGCACGTGCACCAATTCTGCTCCCATTATTTTTAGCACAGACTTTTATTTTTTTATTTCCACTTCAAGTCAAGAATCAAGAAGTCGACTCAGGTGCCACCGTTGGATGCAGAGTCCTGTTGCCTGCTTTTCTTTTTCTTCCTCAAACCAAAGAAGTGGTGAAATCTTTTCCAGACCGAATGCTGTTTCTTCTCCCCTGCAGCATTCTCCTCGCAAACTTTAGCCTCTTCCTCAAGGTCTGGATCCTGGGAAATAGCAGGGCTCTCCTCTTCCACAAGTCCTGGATCCTGTAAACCAGCAGAGGGCTCCTCCACTAGTCCTGGGTCCTGTGAAACAGCAGAGGACTCCTCCTCCACACATTCTGGGTCCGGTGAAGTAGTAGAGTACCCCTCTGCCACAAGTCCTGGGTCCTGTGAAACAGCACAGGACTCCTCCTCCATCTGCTGACACACCTGGTCCACCAGCTCTTCCTCATGCTTGAACTTAGCAACAAGCTCAGAGTTTCTTGAGGTCTGTTCATGTAGTTGGACTTTGAGGTCTTCCAACTCCACACGCAGAGATTTCTCCCTCTCAGAGGCCTCTTGCAAGAGTATGCTCTCCTGCTCCTTGAGGTCTTGGTCATGTAGGTGGACTTTGAGGTCTACCAACTTCATGCGCAAAGATTTCTCCCTCTCAGAGGCCTCCTTAACAGCATCCTTTTCCCGCTGAAGTTGAATTTTCAGCTCCTCAACCTGGTTGACAAGAGCCACCCTGTCCGTCAAGCCGGAATAAATGGAAAAGAGAGACCTTGTCCAGTAGTAGGGGGACAAGGGATCAGTCAGGTCAGAAGCCATTGTGTTTAGCTGTCTGACTAATCTAAATCCTCTATGAATCTACAAATGTTTTTACGAATGTTTTACCAATCTACGAATCTTCTACCTCACGATGGTGGAAGTGTAAAATGCAATGACTTTATCTCAGAACCTTGTGAAGTATATAGACCTGCTGATGACATCACAAAGGGAATACAGTGTGGCTTTGATGTTCAAAGTACCGGAATTTTCCTGTTGCCCCGCCCCCTCTCTCCCCCATAGTTACCGTTGCTATGTCCACCGAGCATTCCATTCTAGGCTGTAAATATTAATATCAAACATGGAGCTTGATCTTAATATTTACCTTCGGTCTTTATTATTTTATTTAAACGTGAACCACAAACCTTTTGTGCCGCTCTCTCCCCTTTTTTCTACGTTAATTTGCCCCCCAAAAATACTAAAATAAATAAATAATACTGTGAAATATTACACTGAATGCAAGAGGTAATGATGATTTTTACTTTTATGATGGCCCCCATATATTATCAAATGTATGAAAGGCTTCTGGGAGACTTTGCAAAGTCAGAAACATTCTGAGAGATGAAGAACAGAAAGTCTAAAGTTTCTACATTTGCTTAATCAGTCCACAGGGAGATGGAACCTATACTTACTCCACCTCATCTCTTCCTCACAGTTTGACAAAGACAGGTGTGTCCATATATGTTTTGCATGATTTTAAAGCATCACTGCTCCTCAGAGTTTAAGTTCTGATGTCACAGAGAGTCTGAACTGTTTTCATGCACTCACACTGAAAACTGCATCAGGATGAAGTTGCCAATAACTCTGTTTGTCATGTTGGGTTTTCTGAGTCAGGGTGAGAAGATTTTATACAATTTATCAAAAACTGTTAAATTGTTATTTTCAGTGTAAATATCACTTACCTTGCCTTTTAGCTCAAATATGGCTTCAACTAATGACTATTAATTTATTATAATCTGAACTGCTGATTCTCAAGATTTATATTTCATTTTTGGTTTCAGAGTCTTCTGCAAACAATTTTCTGACTCAGACTGACAAATCCAAGTCTGTTAGTCTTGGAGGGACTGTGACCATCAGCGCCACAGGGAGTTCAGATATTGCTGATCTCAGTTGGTACCTTCAGAAACCTGGACAGGCTCCCACTCTTCTTATATACGATACATCAGAACTCTTCTCAGGAACTCCATCTCGATTCAGTGGCAGTAGCTCTGATTCCCTCTACACTCTGACCATCAGCGGTGTTGAGGCTGAAGATGCTGGAGATTATTACTGTCTGGGCTTGCATACCGATCTAACGTTCACACAGTGATTTAGAGCCGTACAAAAACCTCCTTCAGTTTAACTGAAGTGAAATCGGCCTGCTGCAGGTGCAGAGGGTTGGTGAAGAGACTGTAAAGAGGATAACTGCAGTGAACACAACAGTCATCAAGCAGAATAACAATGAATCTAAATAAAACAGAAAAAAATTCCAAAATACAGCTTTAAGTTGAATATAAATGATCAAATGATGTATTTTCCCACAAAAAGTCATATTAGAATATATCCACTGACAGTTAAAAATGTTCAAAAGTTGTTTTACATTAAGCAGCACAAAACAATCTACTGTAATAGTAATATTAATATTATTCAGATGATTTATTTACAAATGATACATTTCATACTATTATTATAGAAAGTTTAAAGTAGTGAATAGAAACCTGAGTTTATGATGAAGTGTGCAGGAAAGATGAAATATGATAAAGTGTCTGTTTCTCATGAATAATGTTTTGCAAAAGAACTACAAAGTCAGTTATTTATTAAAATCTACAGTTTTATTTTCCAATGATTCAGTTATTATGTGACATTTTAAAAATAACAGCTCTCAAGCAAAAAAAAAAAAAAGAGTAACAGAAAGCTACAAATGAAAGCAGAGTCATGAGTTTGAGTTTCCAGACAGGAAGTGTTGCTGAAGCTCTACTCTGAGCAGCAGTCAGGGTCCAGGGTTTGAGTGACAGGGCTCTGTTATTTATTAAAATCTAATCTAACCTCACAAAGCACAAACTACACATTCACATTTAGATATTGATTATATTTTTTTCTTGGCATTGTACATAAAAACATAATTTAAAACATCATCTTCTGTATACCGTCAGAAATACAGAAAAATGTTACCTGATCAGATTTTCCCAAAATAGATTGTTCATGTTTTCTTAATCGGGACATAAACATGCATTCTTACTTTTCAATATATTGTTATATAATTCAATGTATCAGTATCACTCGATTTGATAAAACCACTTAATTTCTTTCTACTCTTCATAAAATAAAAGACCAAACACTTCATAAAGTTACTTATCAGTTCAAGCTTTATTAGCAAAAACATCAATCATCAACATGACAGTTATTAAGCACACTCACATCTAGCTGCTGAGCTACACACATTACTCTCTAAGTTGTTGTTGTCCAACACTTTACAGCAGTGTTGTTCTCTGTCACACAAAGCTTTAGTTTCCTCTACAAACATTAAAACTCATATTGATCAGAGCAGCAGGTTTGTTCCTCCTGCTCCCCCCACACAGAGCTCCTGTCCTGGGATTCAGTGAGCCCCTCTAGCCCTCACACTGGCTCCTGTGGAGGGACTGGGTCTGGCTGTGGTCATGATGGAGGACCTTGCAGGAGTACAGCTCTCCTATCATCCAGCGCTCCTGGCTCAGGCTCAGGGTGCTGCTGCTGCTGTAGCGTCCGCTCTTCTCCTCCTCTGAGCTGGTCAGGACCCCCTCTGTCACCTCCGTACCGTCCACCTCCCAGCTCACCACGGCTCCCTGAGGAGAGTAGCCGGTCAGCAGGCAGGCCAGCGTGGCCGAGCCCCCAGAGAGCTCCTCAGAGGAGGGGGGAAGCAGAGACACTGAGGGCCTGACCATGGGGCCAGCTGGAGGGGAGAGCAGAGACACACAAGGAGCAGATTAACTTCCTCTGTAGGACAGACAGCTGAACATGAGACACTTATGATACATGACAGAGGTTAACACTGCTGTGGATTAGCTGTGTGCACGATACTGTGATCAGACAGAGGAGAGGAGGTGAGACATGGGAGGAAATGAGGCTTTAACAAATACAAACTTGATTTAATTTTGACATTTGAAATAATAGGTCGTCTACTGTGGCACTGAGAATTGGACAATAAAATCCAACACGACTCATAAATGTAATAGAAATTTGTAATGATGATCCTTAAATTAGATTTTAACATCAATGTGTGACAGTTAATAATTTATCTCTGCAATGATCTTCTTTTTTAAAAAACATAATGTCTGTATTCAGTTAAAGACTTTGTCATCTGTCTGTTTCACTTCCTTTTCACAACTTTAAACTAACGAACTGTGAACGCAAACTGCAGCTACACTGTACGTACAAAGAAACTCAATTATTTGTTTTAACAGCATTCACATCAGATTTTATACCTAACAATTGTTTAATGTAGGAATAACAAAGCCTAAAATTTTTATGTTTTGTACCAAATGTTAAAATGTTGCTCAGACAAATTTTACAACCAGATATGTTAATTTTTTATTTCCAAATAGATTAAATTTTTTTTTTTCAATCAAATCTTTGTTACATAATATTGTGTATAATAATAAAAGAACATTAATCTTTGTGTTTATGCCTAAATAGGATGTAAGCCACGCTTGATAAATAACAGAAAATATCCACAAAATATAAAATATTCACATTAATTTCTTGTTTTATCACATGACGTTTTTCAATTTGTAGTATAATCTGTCATTTTGTATAAAATAAAAATCTCTGTTACTCACAGTGTATGATGAGTTTGGTTCCTCCACCAAAAGTCCACCACAGTGATACAAACTCATTAAGTGGCTGTACAAAAACCTCCTGCACTGTGAACAAGCATCTATCCACTGAAAACACTCTCTGATCTTACTAATAACACAGAAAGAATATAATTTATTAAATTTACAATGTTTTTCTAATTATTTGGATTGAAATTATTGTACAATTTAAGGTTCTTTCTTTAATTTTGTTTTACTTTTCTACACCTGACAGCGAAACTATTACAGTCACCTTGTAACAAAGTCATTTGTTTCACAGTTTTATATCAGTTATTAAATGGTCAAATGCACATGATGCTTTTAAATAATAGTATTTTAAAAACTCATATTAAGCAAAACTGAAATGAGTTATTTTATCTACAGTAAACAATGTAAGTAAATTAAAGGCAGACAAACAGACATATCATACCAACCACAGTGGACACAAACTCATCTTTTAATCCTCAACTGCACTTCTAATATAAATATTTCCTTGTATTCCATTAAGATCATAGATGGTGTAAATCCAAGCAGTATTTCTCCTGATTTTCTGTCCCACGTTGCCTTCAGTGTGTTGATAGCAGAGAAATAATTTCCATAGAGAGGAGGCTTTGCATCATCAGCTGATCCTCCAGTGAACTGAGAAGGTTTATAGTCCTGTGAGTTCAACACTTCAGGACTCAGATCTGTCAGTCAACACAGTAGAAACCACAACCACCATGACTCTCATCACCATCCTCATCTGGACGCTGGCCTGCTGCTGCCTCAGAGGTCAGGATTATTTTGACCATTAAATCTGTCAAATTGTGTAACTGCTCAATATGTCATCTATGTGTTACATGTTAAAAACGGTCTTGAAAAAGAGTATGAGCTAGACCTGCTCTATTTGAAAGTGTCCTGAGATAACTTTTGTCATGAATTGGCACTACACAAATAAAACTGAACTGAATTGAAAAATATATTTTCCTGCTTTTTTCAGCATCCAGCAGTCAACTTACTGTGTCTCAGCCTGCTGTGGTAACATCTTCCATTGAACCTACAGTCACTCTGACGTGTCAAACCAACCCAAAGGTAAAGACATGGTCAGATGGAACCAATAGATTACATTGGTATCAGCAGAAATCTGGACAAGCTCCCAAGCTGGTCATGAAAAATGGTAAAAATCCTACAAGTGAGTTTTCTTCCAGATTTTCTGGCAGAGCAGACGGAGAGAACTCTAATTTGACCATCAGTGGAGTTCAGACTGAAGATGCAGCAATTTATTACTGTAAGAGATATGATGAAATAAACAGTGCTTGGGTGTTCACACAGTGATTTGTCGTCGTACAAAAACCCCCCTCAGTCAGACTGCAGAGACACTGAGCTGTTACAGCAGGAACCGACTGCAGCTGCTGAAGAGGAAGAGACTCTGACACAGACCACTGAACACAGAGCTGACAGTAACCTCACCAAGCACAAACTACACATTCACACTAATAAATAAAACAATAAGTAAAAATCTAATGACACATCATGTCCTGCTCATATTTACTGTCAAAAATAAAAACAAAAATATTGTCTGATCACATAATTAGAAAATTGATTGTTCATGTGGTATTTATTATATGTTCTTAGAATATTACTTTAACATTTTTATGTAATTATCAATTAAAAAATGATGATTATAATATTTACATGATTAATCCAATGCTGTTAGAATCAAGTGAAGTTACAAGCCCACCCTGGTAAACACTAACTTTCATGTTTTTTTCCTTATGTTTAGCTGATGTATCACTAATTCCTGTCTTTACTGATCCTGCCTCCCAGGTTTCCTCTCACCTGATCTTCACCCTCACCCCTATCTCCACACCTACCTCTCATTCCCCTCATCGGTCACTCATTCATTTACCGACCCAGCTCACCTTGCTCTCTGCCAGATTGTTTCATCTCTTGCTTTCCAGTGATTACTCTTGCCTTACCTTTTTGCTTTTGTCTTTTTTTTTTTTTTTTTGTCTTTTGATTCTGTTAAATGTGGGTTGTAAAACTAATTTAAAGTCACCAAGAAACTAATTGATAGAATAAATAGATGAATAAAAAAATATATTAATTTTGAATTGTATCAGTTGGTAAATAATCTTGAAACAAAAAACAAACAGAAGAATGAATATAAACAAATCCTCAGTTTACAAAAAATATCAAATATACAATTTCTTGTTTTAAAAGCAGTGTACTTGTAGTTCAAAACTACTACATGTCATGATCCATTTAGTAGCTGTTATGGACCTTTTGATTGTATCACGTGATCTTCATTAACGTATTAAGTTTCATATTCAACTGAATACATGGAGGCTTATGAACGCCAATGGCAACTAGGAGGGTAAGAAGACTTTTTTTCAGAGGAATTTCTTGAAATAAAAGCCTGGAAACACTGATGTTAAGTTACATTCATGGTCTCTGTTTATAGTTTATTTGTCCCAATATCACGGCTGAAACAGGTCGAACAGACTGATAATTATTAATCGAAACAGTTTAGGACCAAATACAAAATCAATATCATGTATTAAGTTATTGAACCTGGAATGCCAGCCTGCATCTATTTATGAGCACAAAGGCTTCTGGGAGACTTTGCAAAGTCAGAAACAATCTGAGAGATGAAGAACAGAAAGTCTAAAGTTTCTACATTTGCTTAATCAGTCCACAGGGAGATGGAACCTATACTTACTCCACCTCATCTCTTCCTCACAGTTTGACAAAGACAGGTGTGTCCACATATGTTTTGCATGATTTTAAAGCATCACTGCTCCTCAGAGTTTAAGTTCTGATGTCACAGAGAGTCTGAACTGTTTTCATGCACTCACACTGAAAACTGCATCAGGATGAAGTTGCCAATAACTCTGTTTGTCATGTTGGGTTTTCTGAGTCAGGGTGAGAAGATTTTATACAATTTATCAAAACCTGTTAAATTGTTATTTTCAGTGTAAATATCACTTACCTTGCCTTTTACCTCAAACCTGGCTTTAACTAAAAACTAACTTAATGACTATTAATTTATTATAATCTGAGCTGCTGATTCTCAAGATTTATATTTCATTTTTCATTTCAGAGTCTTCTGCAAACAATTTTCTGACTCAGACTGACAAATCCAAGTCTGTTAGACCTGGAGGGACTGTGACCATCAGCGCCACAGGGAGTTCAGATATTGGTGCTGATCTCAGTTGGTACCTTCAGAAACCTGGACAGGCTCCCAAACCTCTTATATACAAAGCAACAAGACCCTTCTCAGGAACTCCATCTCGATTCAGTGGCAGTAGATCTGGTTCTCGCTACACTCTGACCATCAGTGGTGTTCAGGCTGAAGATGCTGGAGAGTATTACTGTCTTGGCTTGCATACCGATCTAACATTCACACAGTGATTTAGAGCCGTACAAAAACCCCCTTCAGTTGACTGAAGTGAAATCAGCCTGCTGCAGGTGCAGAGGGTTGGTGAAGAGACTGTGAAGAGGATAACTGGTCCAGTGCGCACAACACAAAAGTAACCAAGCAGAACCACAATGAATCTAAATAAAACTGAAACAAAATGCAGCTTTAAGTTGAATATAAATGATCAAATAATGTATTTTCCCACAAAAAGTCCTAGTAGAATATATCCACTGACAGTTACAAATATTCAAAAGCAGTTTTGCATTCAGCAGCACAAAACAATCTACTGTAATAGTAACATCAAAATTATTCAGATGATTTATTTACAAATGGAAAATATATTAGAATTTAATTTCACACTATTATTATAGAAAGTTTAATGTAGTGAATAGAAACCTGAGTTTATGATGAAGTGTGCAGGAAAGATGAAATATGATAAAGTGTGTGTTTCTCATGAATAATATTTTGCAAAAGAAATACAAAGTCAGTTATTTATTAAAATCTACAGTTTTATTTACCAATGATTCAGTTATTATTTGACATTTTAAAAATAAACAGCTTTTAAGAAGAATACAAGTAACAGAAAGCTACAAATGAAAGCAGAGTCATGAGTTTGCAGAAATATGTGAACAGAGGAGATCTGCAGCTTCATCAAGATCTCTATCAAAGAAGCAGCATCATTTCCAGACAGGAAGTGTTGCTGAAGCTCTACTCTGAGCAGTGGTCAGGGTCCAGGGTTTGAGTGACAGGGCTCTGTCCACTCAGACTGGCCTCACAGCTCACTGAGCCCGCCTTCCTCCACTGGTCTGCAGAGAGGCTCAGGGTGCTGCTCCAGCTGTAGTGGCCGTCCCTCCCCAGGACCTCCAGGCTGTGTGACACCCCCTGAGGAGCTGCTGCTGCCCCCCACCTTCCAGCCCAGACTCCAGGTTGAGGGGAAGCCCCCGCTGGCCAGACACACCAGTGTGGCACCGTCCTTCTGCAGCTCCTCTCTGGAGGGGGGAGGACGGTCAGGGTGGGACGCACCACACCCACTGGAGGAGAGAGGGGGGAGGAGGAGAGGGGAGGGGGAAGGAGAAAGTAATAAGAGTGAAGGCTTGGTAACAAATACAAACTACATACTAGTAATTTTCTATATTTGATCCAATAAAACAGAATAACTTGTGCTGCTGTTGCACTCATAAATCACTCAGTATCAGACCATCAGACACATGATTCAAGTGTAAATGCAACTGAAAAGGTTAATTGATGATGACTATTGATGACATCTTCATCTGTGTTTTATAATGTGTGACAGTGAATAACTCATCCCTGTGATGATCTTCTTCTGTTTAAACTGACAGAACTGAAACACTCATGTGAATACAGTTAAAACCTTTGTCATCTGTCTCTTTCACTTCCTTTTCACAACATGTAAAATGAATGAACCGTGAACACAAAGATAAGCTGCATTCAACGATAAGATCATGTTCATGTTCAACAGGAATCACATTTTAAAACAGTTTTAATGTTAATTAATTAAATTAATCAATCCATTTTTTTCAGTTAAACAATTTCTATTTTGTTTCTGTAAATTTTTAATGTTAAATAAATGTTGGTTTCTGTGATGTTTACTCTCAGATGGTGAGATCAGCCTTATTTGCTAAAATAACACAAATAATCAGCAACATACAAACACTGAACTGATCAGAGTCTCATTCAATATAATAATAGTTATAATAGTTACATTTGCTATATGTTGTATAAAATAAAATCTCTGGTACTTACAGTCAACGATGAGTTTGGTTCCTCCACCAAAAGTCCACCACAGTGATACAAACTCATTAAGTGGCCGTACAAAAACCTCCTGCACTGTGAACAAGCATCTATCCACTGAAAACACTCTCTGATCTTACTAATAACACAGAAAGAATAAACTATATTGAATGTACAAAATGTTTTTAATGAAATGGATTGAAATTTGTGTATAAATAAATATTATTTTTTACTTTTCTACACCTGACAGCGAAACTATTACAGTCACCGGTAACAAAGTCATTTGTTTCACAGTTTTATATCAGTTATTAAATGGTCAAATGCACATGATGCTTTTAAATAATAGTATTTTAAAAACTCATATTAAGCAAAACTGAAATGAGTTATTTTATCTACAGTAAACAATGTAAGTAAATTGAAGACAGACAAACAAACATATCATACCACCTACAGTGGACACAAACTTATCCTTAAATCCTCAACTAGACTTCTAATATAAATATTTCCTTGTATTCCATTAAGATCATAGATGGTGTAAATCCAAGCAGTATTTCTCCTGATTTTGTGTCCCACGTTGCCTTCAGTGTGTTGAGAGCAGAGAAATAATTTCCATAGAGAGGAGGCTTTGCATCGTCAGCTGATCCTCCAGTGAACTGAGAAGGTTTATAGTCCTGTGAGTTCAACACTGCAGGACTCAGATCTGTCAGTCAACACAGCAGAAACCACAACCACCATGACTCTCATCACCATCCTCATCTGGACGCTGGCCTGCTGCTGTTTTACAGGTTCATTCACTCAGCAGCATTTCAAACATGATGTGCTGCCTTTCCTCTCATTTCTTTCTGCTGATAAATGAATGATTTGTTTTTGTCTGCAGGATGCAGCGGTCAGGTGACTGTGACTCAGCCTCCAGTAAAGACATTTACTCCAGGATCCACTGTCACTATCAGCTGTAAAACAAACCAAGCTGTTTACACATACAGTGATGGAGATCAGGCTATGTTCTGGTATCAACAGAAATCTGGACAGCCTCCAAAGCTCCTAATAACATTTGTGAGCACAAGTGAATCAGGAACACCAGCTCGGTTTAGTGGCAGTGGAAGCAGCTCTGACTTCACTTTGACCATCAGTGGAGTTCAGGCTGAAGATGCAGCAGTTTATTACTGTCAGAGTTACCATGAAATCTCTGATGATGATGTGTTCACACAGTGATTTGTCGTCGTACAAAAACCTCCCTCAGTCAGACTGCAGAGACACTGAGCTGTTACAGCAGGAACCGACTGCAGCTGCTGAAGAGGAAGAAACTCTGACACAGACCACTGAACACAGAGCTGACAGTAACCTCACCAAGCACAAACTACACATTCATAGTAATATATTGATTATATTTTTCCACACAGTTCTTGTAAAATCATCTTTAAAAAATCCAGTGACATCACAGTCACAGATATTCACAAATAACATTTTTTAAAATTATGATAAATACATGTATTCTTTAGTTGTTTGTAGTATTGTATAATATCAAGTTCATCACAAATAAAGAAAAAAGAGAGAGATTAATCCAGACATGATCAATCCAAAGCGTGTCATGTTCCACAGAGAGGAGTATCACTTAAAATTATTGAACCATTTCATTGCTTTCTACTCTTCCTAAAACAAAAGAACAAACACTTCATAGAGTTATTTATTAGTTCAAGCTTTATTAGCAAAAACATCAATCATCAACATGACAGTTATTAAGCACACTCACATCTAGCTGCTGAGCTACACACATTACTCTCTAAGTTGTTGTTGTCCAACACTTTACAGCAGTGTTGTTCTCTGTCACACAAAGCTTTAGTTCCTCTACAAACATTAAAACTCATATTGATCAGAGCAGCAGGTTTGTTCCTCCTGCTCCCCCCACACAGAGCTCCTGTCCTGGGCTTCAGTGAGCCCCTCTAGCCCTCACACTGGCTCCTGTGGAGGGACTGGGTCTGGCTGTGGTCATGATGGAGGACCTTGCAGGAGTACAGCTCTCCTTTCATCCAGCGCTCTTGGCTCAGGCTCAGGGTGCTGCTGCTGCTGTAGCGTCCACTCTTCTCCTCCTCTGAGCTGGTCAGGACCCCCTCTGTCACCTCCGTACCGTCCACCTCCCAGCTCACCACGGCTCCCTGAGGAGAGTAGCCGGTCAGCAGGCAGGCCAGCGTGGCCGAGCCCCCAGAGAGCTGCTCAGAGGAGGGGGGAAGCAGAGACACTGAGGGCCTGACCATGGGGCCAGCTGGAGGGGAGAGCAGAGACACACAAGGAGCAGATTAACTTCCTCTGTAGGACAGACAGCTGAACATGAGACACTTATGATACATGACAGAGGTTAACACTGCTGTGGATTAGCTGTGTGCATGATACTGTGATCAGACAGAGGAGAGGAGGTGAGACATGGGAGGAAATGAGGCTTTAACAAATACAAACTTGATTTAATTTTGACATTTAATATAATAGGTCATCTACTGTGGCACTGAGAATTGGACAGTAAAATCCAACATGACTCATTTGTAAATGTAATAGAAATTTGTAATGATGATCCTTAAATTCGATTTTAACATCAATGTGTGACAGTTAATGATTTATCCCTGCAATGATCTTCTTTTTTTAAAAACATAATGTCTGTATTCAGTTAAAGACTTTGTCATCTGTCTGTTTCACTTCCTTTTCACCACTTTAAACTAACGAACTGTGAACGCAAACTGCATCTACACTGTACGTACAAAGAAACTCACTTATTTGTTGCAAAAGCATTCACATCAGATTTTATACCTAACCTTTCTTTAATGTTGAAATAATAAACTTGAAATATTTATGTTTCCCGAAATGTTAAAATGTTGCTCAGACAAATTTTACAATCAGATATGTTAATATTTTACAGCTAAATAGATTAAATTCAATTTATATTAAATCTTTCTGTCGTAATAACATGTATAATACTAAAAGAACATTAATCTCTGTGTTTATGCCTAAATGTGATGTTAGCTACGCTTGATAAATAACAGAAAATATCCACAAAATATAAAATAGCCACATTAATTTCTTGTTTTATCACATGACGTTTTTCAATATGTAGTATAATCTGTCATGTTGTATAAAATAAAAATCTCTGGTACTTACAGTGTATGATGAGTTTGGTTCCGCCACCAAAAGTGTACCACAGTGATACAAACTCATTAAGTGGCCGTACAAAAACCTTCTGCACTGTGAAGCATCTATCCACTGGAAAGACTCTCTGATCTTACTAATAACACAGAAAGAATATAATTTATTAAATTTACAATGTTTTTCTAATTGTTTGGATTGAAATTATTGTACAATTTAAGGTTCTTTCTTTTATTTTGCTTTACTTTTCTATACCTGACAGAGAAACGATAACAGTCACCTTGTAACAAAGTAATGTTTTTCACAGTTTTATATCAGTTGATTAATGGTTAAATTAAAATTATATTTTTGAATAATATTTTTTTACAAATTCATATGAAGCAAAACTGAAATGTGTTATTCATCTTTAGTTAACAATGTAAGTAAATTAAAGGCAGACAAACAGACATATCATACCAACCACAGTGGACACAAACTCATCTTTTAATCCTCAGCTGCACTTCTAATATAAATATTTCCTTGTATTCCATTAAGATCATAGATGGTGTAAATCCAAGCAGTATTTCTCCTAATTTTGTGTCCCACGTTGCCTTCAGTGTGTTGAGAGCAGAGAAATAATTTCCATAGAGAGGAGGCTTTGCATCGTCAGCTGATCCTCCAGTGAACTGAGAAGGTTTATAGTCCTGTGAGTTCAACACTGCAGGACTCAGATCTGTCAGTCAACACAGCAGAAACCACAACCACCATGACTCTCATCACCATCCTCATCTGGACGCTGGCCTGCTGCTGTTTTACAGGTTCATTCACTCAGCAACATTTCAAACATGATGTACTGCCTTTTCTCTCATTTCTTTCTGCTGATAAATGAATGATTTGTTTTTGTCTGCAGGATGCAGCGGTCAGGTGACTGTGACTCAGCCTCCAGTAGTGACATCTACTCCAGGATCCACTGTCACTATCAGCTGTAAAACAAACCAAGCTGTTGTCCCCTATTGTGGTGGGGACTGTATGCACTGGTATCAACAGAAATCTGGACAGCCTCCAAAACTCTTGATACAAACTGTGAGCACACGTTATTCAGGAACACCAGCTCGGTTTAGTGGCAGTGGAAGCAGCTCTGACTTCACTTTGACCATCAGTGGAGTTCAGACTGAAGATGCAGCAGTTTATTACTGTCAGAGTGCTCACTATATAAACAGTGCTGGTGTGTTCACACAGTGATTTGTCGTCGTACAAAAACCTCCCTCAGTCAGACTGCAGAGACACTGAGCTGTTACAGCAGGAACCGACTGCAGCTGCTGAAGAGGAAGAGACTCTGACACAGACCACTGAACACAGAGGTGACAGTAACCTCACCAAGCACAAACTACACACACTAATATATTACTTATAATTGTCCTCAAACTACTTAAATAATATCTTTCAAAAATCAAGTGACACATCACAGTCACAGATGTTCACAAAAAGTATTTTTGCAAATAATTTTATATTTATAATAATTTGTTTATTTTGCAATTATAAATATAATTTTTACACATGCAGCACTGGGGTCAAGTAAATATCAAAATGTACTTATACACTAGATACTACATACTAAAGTTGTTCCACTCACATAACGATAAAGAATAGTACTTATATACACATTGAGCTGTGGATTGTTCTGCTCTCATCACGTGACAAAGTCACCCACCACAGTCCTCACCTCTGCCGATACACCCCACCACAGCAGAGTGAACAGAAAACTTCTGAAGATGACAGGACTCTGTGTGGTAGTTGAAGTCTGTGGTGTAGAGGGTGAAGAGGAAGGGAGAAAGGACAGATCCTTGCGGGGCCCCGGTGTTGCTAACCACTCTACCCGACCCACAGTGTTGCAGGCGCACATACTGTGGTCTGCCAGTCAGGTTGTCAACAATCCAGGACACAAGAGGAGCATCCACCTCCATCGCTGTCAACCTCTCACCCAGCAGAGCTGGCCGGATGGTGTTGAAAGCACTGGAGAAATCGGGGCTGTTAGGCGAACTGGAGTGGGTCCAAGAGAAGTTTGACCATGGGCCACAGCTGCTCCAAAACCTGTCTCTCCAGGGTCTTCATGATGTGGGAGGTCAATGCCACCGGTCTGTAGTCCTTGGAGCCACTGGGACTTGGTGTCTTTGGCACAGGAACGAGGCAGGATGTCGTCCACACCACTATTTTCAGAAGTAATGTTGAGGTGAAAATGTTGTACTGTCCTAATATCTGATCATGGCCTGGTGTTTGCTGAAGAGAGACATGCTGTATAGTTATAATGTTCTAATTCAACAAAATAAATCCTCACTCAACATCAAATAGTTTTCTCAAGACCTTTAAACCACATCTCATGGTCTCTCTCTGTCTCTTATGGTGTAGTTTATATATCATGAGTACGAGTATACTAATAGTTAAATGAATTAACTTTATTTAATTGCATCAATTGCTATACAATCTTGAAAGAAAAAACAAAAGGCGGTATAAATATAAACAATTAATTTGTCAGAATATATAGTTTAATTGTGCTAATATCACAGATGAAACAGGATGAACATATTGGACCAAGTACAAAATCAATTTCATGTGTGAAGTTGTTGAAAGCCAATAACAAGTTGCCAATAACTCTGTTTGTCATGTTGAGTCAGGGTGAGAAGTTTTTATACAATTTATCAAAAACTGTTCAATTGTTATTTTCCGTGTAAATATCACTTACCTTGCCTTTTACCTCAAACCTGGCTTTAACTAAAAACTAACTTAATGACTATTAATTTATTATAATCTGAACTGCTGATTCTCAAGATTAATATTTCATTTTTCATTTCAGAGTCTTCGGCAAACAATTTTCTGACTCAGACTGACAAATCCAAGTCTGTTAGTCCTGGAGGGACTGTGACCATCAGCGCCACAGGGAGTTCAAATATTGGTGCTGATCTCAGTTGGTACCTTCAGAAATCTGGACAGGCTCCCAAACTTCTTATATACCAAGCATCAACTCGAAACTCGGGAACTCCATCTCGATTCAGTGGCAGTAGATCTGATTCTCACTACACTCTGACCATCAGTGGTGTTCAGGCTGAAGATGCTGGAGATTATTACTGTCTGGGCAACCATGGTAGTGGAACGTTCACACAGTGATTTAGAGCCGTACAAAAACCTCCATCAGTTGGACTGAAGTGAAATCAGCCTGCTGCACTGTAAACCCTAATAAGTTCACAGAACTCAAAAATTATTTTGTAACAGATTACACAACAATATTTTAGTGATGAAATGTTTTAAGTTTATATAAAATAAAAATTGCATTTACAGTTTATTACAGAATTATCTCAATGTTATCTTATAAATATTGATATTCCTCAACTTATAATTAGGGAGTAATACACTCAAAATTTTCAATATTTTTCAACTCATAATGTGGGACATTAATTCTAAACTGAAATACTGATGTCGGCCTACTACACAATTATAATCAGCTATTAATGTTAGAAAACATGAAAGTGACACAGCAGTGACAATTTAACAACTTTTTTTATTCAACACAATGTGCTTTTTAAAAAGGCACGAAATCAAAGGAGCTCAGTCAAAATAAAGTGCTTAAAACAAAAGGAAAAGGAAATGACTCCAGAAAAACAAAATGTGTTTTAAAGTACATTAAGTGTTACTAGTTCCATGTTCTGATAGTGGTCATTGCTACAGAGGGTAGATTCAGTAATTTGGTTCTCCATCTCACATTATTCAGTAAACATTATGATAAAAACTCACAAAGGATTCATGATAAAATTCAATAAGATTCTAAGTATAATCCATCCTCAACAGCAATGACAACTGTTATAATGTGGAGCCATTTAACACTGTTTAAATACATTTTGGCACTTACTGTACTTTAAAGGGTGCAACTCACTTTTTTAAAAATAAATCATTCAAATAAAGTACTGGTTTCTACTGTGCCTTAGTGTTGTCACGATACCAAAATTATTGTTTCGATACCGATACCAAGTCAAGAATAGCGATTTCGATACTTTTTCGATACTTTTCCTGAAAAGGGAGAAACACTCTCAAATATCATTGCTGTGCTTGATTTTAAAACCGGGACAAGATTTTAATCATATAGCACACTAATGAATGAACATATGAACAGCAGATATATATAACATTTGAACAAAATATGAAATATCAAAATATAAAAAATAAGTTAGATCAATGACATTCAAGGTAAATAAATAATACATTTAGCAGCATTATCTCAGTCATCATAAGAAACATAAGAGAAAACATAACTTTATCTTGATTCCGAACTTTGAAAAAAAAACAAATAAAATTTAGCAGCAATATCTCAGATATTATAACTTATTCTGTCAGTTGTGCAACTTTTCCTTTCAGAGGAGAAAACTCAGCCATTGAGCCCGTGGCTCCAGACTTCTGTAGCAGAAGAAAATGGAAATATTTAAAATATGATGGTGATAAATTTGTCATAACAGAGGATCTAAATAGTTCATGTGTGATAGTAACAATAACTTGTGACTAACTTAGCATCTCTATATGCAGTGGTTATAGCGATAACTGCTAACATTTACTTAACCATAACACTACCATAATTAATAATAGGTATTAATGAGTTAACCTAATGTTATTTAAGCTGTGATATACGGATTAATATAGGTTAATGTTTCCTGTACGTCAACGTCTGATTTCTTTGATGGTTAACTTTATATTTGAGTCCATAATTTCTTACAAGGCGTTTCACAAATACACCTCATTTGCGTAGGTCTGTGCTCTTTGAATGCTGTAATAACCCAATATAAATAAACCACTGACAAACATGCACATACTCTGATTATAATCATATAGCCTATAGATCATTTTAGCTGATGTTTGTATGCTTTATTTTAGCAGCTTGCAAATAATTAACGTTATCTGTGAAAGTTGCGTTTTCTGAGATGTTGAATTAGCCGTAGGCAGGCTACTGGTTAGACATGAGGATAATGCCCATAGTTAGTCTACTATTTCTCTAGATAGCCTCGTCAAACTACGGTGGTGCAAAATAGTGACTTCTCACAAAATAAACCATAGCCTACTCATTTGACTTATTTAAGGGCATGAACGTGGTCGTGTTATCTTTCACATACTAACCTGTCGGTCTTTAAACTCTTTGTACAACTCGGCGTGTTTGTCGGCCAAGTGTTTCACCGAGTTCGAGGTGTTGGCTCCCTTTGTTTGCATTTGTTTGTAGCACTGACGACAAACAGGTCTCGACTTATCGGTAGCTTTGCCCTCACTGTCAGAAAGGTAGGCAAAGTACTTCCATATTTCACTCCTTGCGTCATCTTTTTCTACCAGTCGTGGACCGGCGGCCACAGTATCGCATGGCTCGCACATGCAGCCATCTCGTTACAGTGTTTGTCACATGACAGCTGCAGCTTCTTTGCTGCGTGCGTGAGGAGAAAAAACACAAACGTCCATAGGGAGGCACTGGAAGCATGCGTTGGACACACCAACATGAAATACGTCTCTTACAAATCTGGAACGCGGTCATTCTTAAAAGTATCGATATTAATACATTTAGGAATCGTGACGTTTTTCATTTCCGATAATCGCGATACTATTGAAGTATCGGTGGACCGTGCAACACTAGTCTGCTCCGACTGAATCTGCTGTTTTTATCATCTATGTCGGTGAATTAAGGATTTATTTCCACCAAGCCAGAGTTGGTGATTGTTGAAAAGACTAACAAAGACGGTTTTGATGAGTTTTTTGTCTCTGGAGTCTGGTGGAGAGTGATAGTGATATTACGGCTGTTTGTGGTTAAACTATAGGTCTATCTCTGTAGGGATCCTTTCCATAATGCTGTCAGACACTGACAATAACAACCTGAGTCTGTCAGTGGCAGAAACAACTTTTAGTGGAGTAGTGAGTATTTGCAGCCCTTTTCGTAGCTTGGGGAATGAAGAGTTTATTTTGACCAAACTAGAGTCGCTAGTTAAAAATACTGGCTTTGTCAGTGGAGTCTGGTCCGCTATAGCGCCCATTGGTTTGGTCTAAGATGATGGCAAATCAATTTCATATATATATAATTAACCTTTAAACAGATTGTCTCCAATTGTAATTGTATTACATCCTGTTAGCATTTCTAAAATCTTATACAGCCCGACTGTGTAAACTGATACCAGCAATTAGACAATCAGACCAACCTTATAAGTAAAATGATTTCTTTAACTGCTTTAACTTTGACCATAGTTACTGTAGTTCACTTTCATTCTTAACTTCAGATTGTTTTAGCTAATCTGGAAGACCTTTTTGTCTTGTGTAGGAAGTGAAGTGAAGTGAACAACAGGAAATTAAATATGATCCACAAACACTTGATTGAGATCCAAGCATGGTGAGACTTGTGTATGTTGTGCCGGTCGCCAACATACAAAACATACTTTAGTATAAACAAAATATTCAATACACGTGTTGATGTTTTTACATTATTTTATTTTTTTATACCAAACATAATGTAAAATGATGGTATTCTGGAAATTCTAAGGTTTATTGTAATTCAGTTGAATAAATTAAGATATATATGTGTGCACAAACACCAATAATAGGTCAAAATGACAAGTCGATGCACTCGCTCTGATAATAATAATAATAATAATAATAATAATAATAATATCCGAATACAAAACTTGTGAAGGTTTGGGAAAAGGCTTTAAAGAACGGAATAAGTCAGTGATGAAGGATCATGACAGAGGTTAAAGTCCTAAATGCTCAACAACTTTTTGCTGAAAATCCAGATAAGTGTGTGGTTGGCATGAAAGAGGATTTTAAAGGATGGGGTTTTTTTTGTCTCACCGTTTGTAGTTTCAAAGAGTTTATTGGTTACTGTAATCTTTCCTTCTGACTGGGAAGTGTTTTTGACTCCTCTGGAAGAACTGGTCCACAGTTACAGTCCTCCAGCACGGGTGGGTCTGCCCATTGTCTAAGGGAACTTGTTAAATGATTAAACTTGTTGCACAATTTAAATTAAATCTGGGTTTTAGTTCATTTTAATGATTTAAATCAATGTATAGGACAGAATAAATGAAACATTTTCTTTACCACTATGGTTACAGATCCAACACTAAATAAAGTATGGACCTAGATATGTATATTTTATCAGAATATACACAGTCCATCTCCTCTGGTTGGCCTTAAAGTAGCATGTAGACCGGTGGTTCCCAACCTTTTGCCTTAAGGGGCCCTCTACCATTTAGTAAACTGACGACTCCAGATTAAGTGACATATTTTATTCATATTTCACATTATATTCAAAACTATACAATGAACTGGAAACTGCAGGAAGTTTGCAGGAATTTTGACTTTTTGTACAATTCTCTGTCTGTATTATGTATTTTTTAAAATAATTTTAAACAAACATACTGTGTTTTCTTGGCCCTGATATTTGTTTACTTTACATTTACTTTTCTTCACAGAAGTGAACCAAATGCTGAGATATAAACCTACTGTGTATATTTGTTCAGCAGTTGGATGGTCAGCAAGTTCAAATGTCCCTTTCCCCCCCCTTGTAGTCCAGCTATATTTCTTTAAAATCTCTATATTTTGCATTAGTTGACATGTTGAGTCATCTAAGAGGAAAACTAAAACTGACCCCCATATCTTTCTACAATCCTCTCCAGAGGCTGCAAGACGCTTTGCAGCCTTTTATTTGCTTTTGATGATTGATGCTGTGACTGTGGCTGATGCGCTGTCTGTCCTGTCCATCTATCAGAGACCAGCTTCCTCCTGGGAAACGCCCAGATCGTGGAGTGGCGTGTAGTTTACAGCAATGACGGATTCTGCAAGCTGTCTGGCTTCCACAGGGCTGATGTCATGCAGAAGAGCAGCACATGCAGGTAATGATTTGTTTATTTCGTATTATTACTGAACCTTTAAACACTGTAAACGTGCACAATTATTGTTGTCTAAAGTAATATTAGTTACAGTACGGTAATGGAGCAATAATAACAACTAATGACTAATAATTTAGTTTTATTGAGGACACGTGGGAATCCTGTCACACTGAACTGTAAAAGTAGGTGACGGTTAATTCACTACAAACACAGTGAATGACCACAGTACCTGTTCACATGTTAGGTGCATATAAAGGTAACTTTAGATCTGTAGTGTTTTGTTTGAAAAGGACAATGCTCTTATCTCTGAGCAGCAAACATGTAAATCAACATGAATGCTGTCTTAATGTATCTGGACCTCGGAGGAGCTGTCGAGTTAATTCAACCAAACGTGATAACCTCAGTGACACACAGTACCTGAACTCTGCTGCTCCCACTTTACTTTAACTTTAGAAACCCTGATTTGAAAGCAAACGTCCACCCTGAACAGCACAAAGGGAAACCCGCTGACACTAATAAATGTTAAAGATAGATGTTAAATTTGGACAGTTGTGTGTCAGATGTCTGTATTTGTCGTGTTCTGCAGTAACTGTAGGTTCAAAATCTCATTTCAGAATTCACTTTGGTGGCACGTGCACCAATTCTGCTCCCATTATTTTTAGCACAGACTTTTATTTTTTTATTTCCACTTCAAGTCAAGAATCAAGAAGTCGACTCAGGTGCCACCGTTGGATGCAGAGTCCTGTTGCCTGCTTTTCTTTTTCTTCCTCAAACCAAAGAAGTGGTGAAATCTTTTCCAGACCGAATGCTGTTTCTTCTCCCCTGCAGCATTCTCCTCGCAAACTTTAGCCTCTTCCTCAAGGTCTGGATCCTGGGAAATAGCAGGGCTCTCCTCTTCCACAAGTCCTGGATCCTGTAAACCAGCAGAGGGCTCCTCCACTAGTCCTGGGTCCTGTGAAACAGCAGAGGACTCCTCCTCCACACATTCTGGGTCCGGTGAAGTAGTAGAGTACCCCTCTGCCACAAGTCCTGGGTCCTGTGAAACAGCACAGGACTCCTCCTCCATCTGCTGACACACCTGGTCCACCAGCTCTTCCTCATGCTTGAACTTAGCAACAAGCTCAGAGTTTCTTGAGGTCTGTTCATGTAGTTGGACTTTGAGGTCTTCCAACTCCACACGCAGAGATTTCTCCCTCTCAGAGGCCTCTTGCAAGAGTATGCTCTCCTGCTCCTTGAGGTCTTGGTCATGTAGGTGGACTTTGAGGTCTACCAACTTCATGCGCAAAGATTTCTCCCTCTCAGAGGCCTCCTTAACAGCATCCTTTTCCCGCTGAAGTTGAATTTTCAGCTCCTCAAACTGGTTGACAAGAGCCACCCTGTCCGTCAAGCCGGAATAAATGGAAAAGAGAGCCTTGTCCAGTAGTAGGGGGACAAGGGATCAGTCAGGTCAGAAGCCATTGTGTTTAGCTGTCTGACTAATCTAAATCCTCTATGAATCTACAAATGTTTTACGAATGTTTTACCAATCTATGAATCTTCTACCTCACGATGGTGGAAGTGTAAAATGCAATGACTTTATCTCAGAACCTTGTGAAGTATATAGACCTGCTGATGACATCACAAAGGGAATACAGTGTGGCTTTGATGTTCAAAGTACCGGAATTTTCCTGTTGCCCCGCCCCTCTCTCTCCCCCATAGTTACCGTTGCTATGTCCACCGAGCATTCCATTCTAGGCTGTAAATATTAATATCAAACATGGAGCTTGATCTTAATATTTACCTTCGGTCTTTATTATTTTATTTAAACGTGAACCACAAACCTTTTGTGCCGCTCTCTTCCCTTTTTTCTACGTTAATTTGCCCCCCAAAATACTAAAATAAATAAATAATACTGTGAAATATTACACTGAATGCAAGAGGTAATGATGATTTTTACTTTTATGATGGCCCCCATATATTATCAAATGTATGAAAGGCTTCTGGGAGACTTTGCAAAGTCAGAAACATTCTGAGAGATGAAGAACAGAAAGTCTAAAGTTTCTACATTTGCTTAATCAGTCCACAGGGAGATGGAACCTATACTTACTCCACCTCATCTCTTCCTCACAGTTTGACAAAGACAGGTGTGTCCATATATGTTTTGCATGATTTTAAAGCATCACTGCTCCTCAGAGTTTAAGTTCTGATGTCACAGAGAGTCTGAACTGTTTTCATGCACTCACACTGAAAACTGCATCAGGATGAAGTTGCCAATAACTCTGTTTGTCATGTTGGGTTTTCTGAGTCAGGGTGAGAAGATTTTATACAATTTATCAAAAACTGTTAAATTGTTATTTTCAGTGTAAATATCACTTACCTTGCCTTTTAGCTCAAATATGGCTTCAACTAATGACTATTAATTTATTATAATCTGAACTGCTGATTCTCAAGATTTATATTTCATTTTTGGTTTCAGAGTCTTCTGCAAACAATTTTCTGACTCAGACTGACAAATCCAAGTCTGTTAGTCTTGGAGGGACTGTGACCATCAGCGCCACAGGGAGTTCAGATATTGCTGATCTCAGTTGGTACCTTCAGAAACCTGGACAGGCTCCCACTCTTCTTATATACGATACATCAGAACTCTTCTCAGGAACTCCATCTCGATTCAGTGGCAGTAGCTCTGATTCCCTCTACACTCTGACCATCAGCGGTGTTGAGGCTGAAGATGCTGGAGATTATTACTGTCTGGGCTTGCATACCGATCTAACGTTCACACAGTGATTTAGAGCCGTACAAAAACCTCCTTCAGTTTAACTGAAGTGAAATCGGCCTGCTGCAGGTGCAGAGGGTTGGTGAAGAGACTGTAAAGAGGATAACTGCAGTGAACACAACAGTCATCAAGCAGAATAACAATGAATCTAAATAAAACAGAAAAAAAATTCCAAAATACAGCTTTAAGTTGAATATAAATGATCAAATGATGTATTTTCCCACAAAAAGTCATATTAGAATATATCCACTGACAGTTAAAAATGTTCAAAAGTTGTTTTACATTAAGCAGCACAAAACAATCTACTGTAATAGTAATATTAATATTATTCAGATGATTTATTTACAAATGATACATTTCATACTATTATTATAGAAAGTTTAAAGTAGTGAATAGAAACCTGAGTTTATGATGAAGTGTGCAGGAAAGATGAAATATGATAAAGTGTCTGTTTCTCATGAATAATGTTTTGCAAAAGAACTACAAAGTCAGTTATTTATTAAAATCTACAGTTTTATTTTCCAATGATTCAGTTATTATGTGACATTTTAAAAATAACAGCTCTCGAGCAAAAAAAAAAAAAAGAGTAACAGAAAGCTACAAATGAAAGCAGAGTCATGAGTTTGAGTTTCCAGACAGGAAGTGTTGCTGAAGCTCTACTCTGAGCAGCAGTCAGGGTCCAGGGTTTGAGTGACAGGGCTCTGTTATTTATTAAAATCTAATCTAACCTCACAAAGCACAAACTACACATTCACATTTAGATATTGATTATATTTTTTTCTTGGCATTGTACATAAAAACATAATTTAAAACATCATCTTCTGTATACCGTCAGAAATACAGAAAAATGTTACCTGATCAGATTTTCCCAAAATAGATTGTTCATGTTTTCTTAATCGGGACATAAACATGCATTCTTACTTTTCAATATATTGTTATATAATTCAATGTATCAGTATCACTCGATTTGATAAAACCACTTAATTTCTTTCTACTCTTCATAAAATAAAAGACCAAACACTTCATAAAGTTACTTATCAGTTCAAGCTTTATTAGCAAAAACATCAATCATCAACATGACAGTTATTAAGCACACTCACATCTAGCTGCTGAGCTACACACATTACTCTCTAAGTTGTTGTTGTCCAACACTTTACAGCAGTGTTGTTCTCTGTCACACAAAGCTTTAGTTTCCTCTACAAACATTAAAACTCATATTGATCAGAGCAGCAGGTTTGTTCCTCCTGCTCCCCCCACACAGAGCTCCTGTCCTGGGATTCAGTGAGCCCCTCTAGCCCTCACACTGGCTCCTGTGGAGGGACTGGGTCTGGCTGTGGTCATGATGGAGGACCTTGCAGGAGTACAGCTCTCCTATCATCCAGCGCTCCTGGCTCAGGCTCAGGGTGCTGCTGCTGCTGTAGCGTCCGCTCTTCTCCTCCTCTGAGCTGGTCAGGACCCCCTCTGTCACCTCCGTACCGTCCACCTCCCAGCTCACCGCGGCTCCTTGAGGAGAGTAGCCGGTCAGCAGGCAGGCCAGCGTGGCCGAGCCCCCAGAGAGCTGCTCAGAGGAGGGGGGAAGCAGAGAGACTGAGGGCCTGACCATGGGGCCAGCTGGAGGGGAGAGCAGAGACACACAAGGAGCAGATTAACTTCCTCTGTAGGACAGACAGCTGAACATGAGACACTTATGATACATGACAGAGGTTAACACTGCTGTGGATTAGCTGTGTGCACGATACTGTGATCAGACAGAGGAGAGGAAGTGAGACATGGGAGGAAATGAGGCTTTAACAAATACAAACTTGATTTAATGACATTTGAAATAATAGGTCGTCAACTGTGGCACTGAGAATTGGACAATAAAATCCAACATGACTCATTTGTAAATGTAATAGAAATTTGTAATGATGATCCTTAAATTCGATTTTAACATCAATGTGTGACAGTTAATAATTTATCTCTGCAATGATTTTCTTTTTTTAAAAACATAATGTCTGTATTCAGTTAAAGACTTTGTCATCTGTCTGTTTCACTTCCTTTTCACCACTTTAAACTAACGAACTGTGAACACAAACTGCAGCTACACTGTACGTACAAAGAAACTCAATTATTTTTTTTAACAGCATTCACATCAGATTTTATACCTAACAATTGTTTAATGTAGGAATAACAAAGCCTAAAATTTTTATGTTTTGTACCAAATGTTAAAATGTTGCTCAGACATATTTTACAACCAGATATGTTATTTTTTTTTATTTCCAAATAGATTAAATTCATTTTTTTTCAATCAAATCTTTGTTACATAATATTGTGTATAATACTAAAAGAACATTAATCTTTGTGTTTATGCCTAAATAGGATGTAAGCTACGCTTGATAAATAACAGAAAATATCCACAAAATATAAAATAGCCACATTAATTTCTTAAGACTCTGAAATGAAATTTAATAGTTTTATCACATGACGTTTTTCAATATGTAGTATAATTGGTCATGTTGTATAAAATAAAAATCTCTGGTACTTACAGTGTATGATGAGTTTGGTTCCTCCACCAAAAGCATACCACAGTGATACAAACTCATTAAGTGGCCGTACAAAAACCTCCCGCACTGTGAACAAGCATCTATCCACTGAAAACAATCTCTGATCTTACTAATAACACAGAGAGAATATAATTTATTAAATTTACAATGTTTTTCTAATTATTTGGATTGAAATTATTGTACAATTTAAGGTTCTTGCTTTAATTTTGCGTTACTTTTCTATACCTGACAGAGAAACGATTACAGTCACCTCGTAACAAAGTCATTTTTTTCACAGTTTTATATCAGTTCATCAATGGTTAAATTAAAATTATATTTTTAACTCTTTTATTTCAAATGAATATGAAGCAAAACTGAAATGTAATATTCATCTTCAGTAAACAATGTAAGTAAATTAAAGGCAGACAAACAGACATATCATACCAACCACAGTGGACACAAACTTATCCTTAAATCCTCAACTGCACTTCTAATATAAATATTTCCTTGTATTCCATTAAGATCATAGATGGTGTAAATCCAAGCAGTATTTCTCCTGATTTTGTGTCCCACGTTGCCTTCAGTGTGTTGAGAGCAGAGAAATCATTTCCATAGAGAGGAGGCTTTGCATCGTCAGCTGATCCTCCAGTGAACTGAGAAGGTTTATAGTCCTGTGAGTTCAACACTGCAGGACTCAGATCTGTCAGTCAACACAGCAGAAACCACAACCACCATGACTCTCATCACCATCCTCATCTGGACGCTGGCCTGCTGCTGTTTTACAGGTTCATTCACTCAGCAACATTTCAAACATGATGTGCTGCCTTTTCTCTCATTTCTTTCTGCTGATAAATGAATGATTTGTTTTTGTCTGCAGGATGCAGCGGTCAGTTGACTGTGACTCAGCCTCCAGTAAAGACATCTACTCCAGGATCCACTGTCACTATCAGCTGTAAAACAAACCAAGCTGTTTTCACATACAGTAATCAAGATTATTTGCACTGGTATCAACAGAAATCTGGACAGCCTCCAAAACTCCTGATAAAATATGTGAGCACACGTGAATCAGGAACACCAGCTCGGTTTAGTGGCAGTGGAAGCAGCTCTGACTTCACTTTGACCATCAGTGGAGTTCAGGCTGAAGATGCAGCAGTTTATTACTGTCAAGCCTTCACTGGTGTGTTCACACAGTGATTTGTCATCGTACAAAAACCTCCCTCAGTCAGACTGCAGAGACACTGAGCTGTTACAGCAGGAACCATCTGCAGCTGCTGAAGAGGAAGAGACTCTGACACAGACCACTGAACACAGAGCTGACAGTAACCTCACCAAGCACAAACTACACATTCATACTAATAAGTAAAACAATAGATAATCTTTGTAAAATGGTATTTGTTATATGTTCTAAGAATATTACAATAACATTTTGATGTAATTATCAATTTAAAAAATAATTATTTTAATATTCACATGATTTATCCAATGCTGTATCAAGTGAAATTATGAGCCCACCCTGGTACACACTATCTTTCATGTTTTTTTACTTGTGTTTAGCTGATGTATCACTAACTCCTGTCTTTACTGATCCTGCCTCCCAGGTTTCCTCTCACCTGATCTTCACCCTCACCCCTATCTCCACACCTGCCTCTCATTCCCCTCATCAGTCACTCATTCATATACCGGTCCAGCTCCACTTGCTCTCTGCCAGATTGTCCAATGTGTTAGTTCTTGCTTTCCAGTGATTCCCTCTCTGACTCTACCTGCCTGACTACTGGTTTGAAGATTATTTAGTTCTTTTGTCTGCCTAATCACTTGTTTTTTGGAGTTGAATAAAGATTCTTACTGACTCTGAAGTCGTGTTTTGGGGTTCAACCATGTCTGTGTTTTCTGGGATTGCCCCTAAAGTAAGGTCAATGATGTCTCTGTGTAGGATAACATACATTTCTTGGTCTGTGATTGACTATTTTGATAACATTGAAATACACATGAGATAATTACATTTTTCCTTATTTGGTCTGATAACAATAGTTTATGGTCATTTCTTCATTTTATTTTCTATTTTTAATCAAATGTGTAAATTCAGTTTGTGAACAAAGGGAAGAGCTACCAATTTAATATGTTTCTCCATACTGGGTTTTGATAAGGTCAGAAGAAAAGAAAAAAGTTGGTTAATTTTCCAATTATTAATATAATTTTTACACATGCAGCAATGGGGGACTGTGGGACCCACAAAAAGAGAAAGTAAAGTAAATATCAAATTGTACTTATACACTAGATACTACATACTAGAGTTGTTTCACTCACACAATGGTAAAGAATAGTACTTATATACAATATCTAAAACAATATATACATATAGTAAAATGGAAAAATAAAAATGGAAAATAGAAATATAATGAGAGCCTAAAAGATATAATAAGATAAATAGAGCCTATATGCAAAGTAAATGTATAACACATATAATGTATATGTATAAACATATTCCACCATATTGTTGATAGTGTTGTCACGATACCAAAATTATTGTTTCGATACCGATACCAAGTCAAGAATTGCGATTTCGATACTTTTTCGATACTTTTCCTGAAAAGGGCGAAACACTCTCAAATATCATTGCTGTGCTTTATTTTAAAACAGGGACAAGATTTTAATCATATAGCACACTAATGAATGTACATATGAACAGCAGATATATTAAACATTTGAACAAAATATGAAATATCAAAATATAAAAAATAAGTTAGATCAATGACATTCAAGGTAAAAAAAATAATACATTTAGCAGCATTATCTCAGTTATCATAAGAAACATAAGAGAAAACATAACTTTATCTTGATTCTGAACTTTGAAAAAAAACAAATAAAATTTAGCAGCAATATCTCAGATATTATAACTTATTCTGTCAGTTGTGCAACTTTTCCTTTCAGAGGAGAAAACTCAGCCATTGAGCCCGTGGCTCCAGACTTCTGTAGCAGAAGAAAATGGAAATATTTAAAATATGATGGTGATAAATTTGTCATAACAGAGAATCTAAATAGTTTTTGTGTGATAGTAACAATAACTTGTGACTAACTTAGCATCTCTATATGCAGTGGTTATAGTGATAACTGCTAACATTTACTTAACCATAGCATTACCATAATTAATAATAGGAAATAATGAGTTAACCTAATGTTATTTAAGCTGTGATATATGGATTAATATAGGCTAATGTTTCCTGTACTTCAATGTCTGATTTCTTTGATGGTTAACTTTATATTTGAGTCCATAATTTCTTACAAGGCGTTTCACAAATACACCTCCTTTGCGTAGGTCTGTGCTCTTTGAATGCTGTAATAACCCAATATAAATAAACCACTGACAAACATGCACATACTCTGATTATAATCATATAGCCTGTAGATCATTTTAGCTGATGTTTGTATGCTTTATTTTAGCAGCTTGCAAATTATTAACGTTATCTGTGAAAGTTGCATTTTCAGAGATGTTGAATTAGCCGTAGGCAGGCTATTGGTTAGCCATGAGGATAATGCCCATAGTTAGTCTACTATTTCTCTAGATAGCCTCGTCAAACTACGGTGGTGCAAAATAGTGACTTCTCACAAAATAAACCATAGCCTACTCATTTGACTTATTTAAGGGCATGAACGTGGTCGTGTTATCTTTCACATACTAACCTGTTGGTCTTTAAACTCTTTGTACAACTCGGCGTGCTTGTAGGCCAAGTGTTTCACCGAGTTCGAGGTGTTGGCTCCCTTTGTTTGCATTTGTTTGTAGCACTGACGACAAACAGGTCTCGACTTATCGGTAGCTTTGCCCTCACTGTCAGCAAGGTAAGCAAAGTACTTCCATATTTCACTCCTAGCGTCATCTTTTTCTACCAGTCGTGGACCGGCGGCCACAGTATCGCATGGCTCGCACATGCAGCCATCTCGTTACAGTGTTTGTCACATGACAGCTGCAGCTTCTTTGCTGCGTACGTGAGGAGAAAAAACACAGACGTCCATAGGGAGGCACTGGAAGCATGCGTTGGACACACCAACATGAATTACGTCTCTTACAAATCTGGAACGGTCATTCTTAAAAGTATCGATATTAATACATTTAGGAATCGTGACGTTTTTCATTTTACCGAGAATCGCGATACTATTGAAGTATCGGTGCACCGTGCAACACTAGTCTGCTCCAACTGAATCTGCTGTTTTTATCATCTATGTCGGTGAATTAAGGATTTATTTCCACCAAGCCAGAGTTGGTGATTGTTGAAAAGACTAACAAAGACGGTTTTGATGAGTTTTTTGTCTCTGGAGTCTGGTGGAGAGTGATAGTGATATTACGGCTGTTTGTGGTTAAACTATAGGTCTATCTCTGTAGGGATCCTTTCCATAATGCTGTCAGACACTGACAATAACAACCTGAGTCTGTCAGTGGCAGAAACAACTTTTAGTGGAGTAGTGAGTATTTGCAGCCCTTTTCGTAGCTTGGGGAATGAAGAGTTTATTTTGACCAAACTAGAGTCGCTAGTTAAAAATACTGGCTTTGTCAGTGGAGTCTGGTCCGCTGTAGCGCCCATTGTTTTGGTCTAAGATGATGGCAAATCAATTTCATATATATATAATTAACCTTTAAACAGATTGTCTCCAATTGTAATTGTATTACATCCTGTTAGCATTTCTAAAATCTTATACAGCCCGACTGTGTAAACTGATACCAGCAATTAGACAATCAGACAGGTTTTAAACAAACCTGCCAAACTTAAAGAAAAGACAAATAAGTAAAATGATTTCTCTAACTGCTTTAACTTTGACCATAGTTACTGTAGTTCACTTTCATTCTTAACTTCAGATTGTTTTAGCTAATCTGGAAGACCCTTTTGTCTTGTGTAGGAAGAGAAGTGAAGGGAACAACAGGAAATTAAATATGATGCACAAACACTTGATTGAGATCCAAGCATGGTGAGACTTGTGTATGTTGTGCCGGTCGCCAACATACAAAATATACTTCAGTATAAACAAAATATTCAATACACGTGTTGTAGTGTTTGATGTTTTTACATTATTTTTTTTTTTTTTATACCAAACATAATGTAAAATGATGGTATTCTGGAAATTCTAAGGTTTATTGTAATTCAGTTGAATAAATTAAGATATATATATGTGCACAAACACCAATAATAGGTCAAAATGACACGTCAATGAACTTGCTCTGATAATAATAATAATAATAATAATAATAATAATATCCGAATACAAAACTTGTGAAGGTTTGGGAAAAGGCTTTAAAGAACGGAACAAGTCAGTGATGAAGGATCATGACAGAGGTTAAAGTCCTAAATGCTCAACAACTTTTTGCTGAAAATCCAGATAAGTGTGTGGTTGGCATGCAGGTAATGATTTGTTTATTTCGTATTATTACTGAACCTTTAAACACTGTAAACGTGCACAATTATTGTTGTCTAAAGTAATATTAGTTACAGTACGGTAATGGAGCAATAATAACAACTAATGACTAATAATTGAGTTTTATTGAGGACACGTGGGAATCCTGTCACACTGAACGGTAAAAGTAGGTGACGGTTAATTCACTACAAACACAGTGAATGACCACAGTACCTGTTCACACGTTAGGTGCATACAAAGGTAACTTTAGATCTGTAGTGTTTTGTTTGAAAAGGACAATGCTCTTATCTCTGAGCAGCAAACATGTAAATCAACATGAATGCTGTCTTAATGTATCTGGACCTCGGAGGAGCTGTCGAGTTAATTCAACCAAACGTGATAACCTCAGTGACACACAGTACCTGAACTCTGCTGCTCCCACTTTACTTTAACGTCAGAAACCTTGATTTGAAAGCAAACGTCCACCCTGAACAGCACAAAGGGAAACCCGCCGACACTAATAAATGTTAAAGATAGATGTTAAATTTGGACAGTTGTGTGTCAGATGTCTGTATTTGTCGTGTTCTGCAGTAACTGTAGGTTCAAAATCTCATTTCAGAATTCACTTTGGTGGCACGTGCACCAATTCTGCTCCCATTATTTTTAGCACAGACTTTTATTTTTTTATTTCCACTTCAAGTCAAGAATCAAGAAGTCGCCTCAGGTGCCACCGTTGGATGCAGAGTCCTGTTGCCTGCTTTTCTTTTTCTTCCTCAAACCAAAGAAGTGGTGAAATCTTTTCCAGACCGAATGCTGCTTCTTCTCCCCTGCAGCATTCTCCTCGCAGACTTTAGCCTCTTCCTCAAGGTCTGGATCCTGGGAAATAGCAGGGCTCTCCTCTTCCACAAGTCCTGGATCCTGTAAACCAGCAGAGGGCTCCTCCACTAGTCCTGGATCCTGTGAAACAGCAGAGGATTTCTCCTCCACACATTCTGGGTCTGGTGAAGTAGCAGAATACCCATCTGCCACAAGTCCTGGGTCCTGTGAAACAGCAGAGGACTCCTCCTCCATCTGCTGACACACCTGGTCCACCAGCTCTTCCTCAGGCTTGAACTTAGCAACAAGCTCAGAGTTTCTTGAGGTCTGTTCATGTAGTTGGACTTTGAGGTCTTCCAACTCCACACGCAGAGATTTCTCCCTCTCAGAGGCCTCTTGCAAGAGTATGCTCTCCTGCTCCTTGAGGTCTTGGTCATGTAGGTGGACTTTGAGGTCTTCCAACTACATGTGCAGAGATTTCTCCCTCTCAGAGGCCTCCTTAACAGCATCCTTTTCCCGCTGAAGTTGAATTTTCAGCTCCTCAAACTGGTTGACAAGAGCCACCCTGTCCGTCAAGCCGGAATAAATGGAAAAGAGAGACCTTGTCCAGTAGTAGGGGGACAAGGGATCAGTCAGGTCAGAAGCCATTGTGTTTAGCTGTCTGACTAATCTAAATCCTCTATGAATCTACAAATGTTTTACGAATGTTTTACCAATCTATGAATCTTCTACCTCACGATGGTGGAAGTGTAAAATGCAATGACTTTATCTCAGAACCTTGTGAAGTATATAGACCTGCTGATGACATCACAAAGGGAATACAGTGTGGCTTTGATGTTCAAAGTACCGGAATTTTCCTGTTGCCCCGCCCCCTCTCTCCCCCATAGTTACCGTTGCTATGTCCACCGAGCATTCCATTCTAGGCTGTAAATATTAATATCAAACATGGAGCTTGATCTTAATATTTACCTTCGGTCTTTATTATTTTATTTAAACGTGAACCACAAACCTTTTGTGCCGCTCTCTTCCCTTTTTTTCTACGTTAATTTGCCCCCCAAAATACTAAAATAAATAAATAATACTGTGAAATATTACACTGAATGCAAGAGGTAATGATGATTTTTACTTTTATGATGGCCCCCATATATTATCAAATGTATGAAAGGCTTCTGGGAGACTTTGCAAAGTCAGAAACATTCTGAGAGATGAAGAACAGAAAGTCTAAAGTTTCTACATTTGCTTAATCAGTCCACAGGGAGATGGAACCTATACTTACTCCACCTCATCTCTTCCTCACAGTTTGACAAAGACAGGTGTGTCCATATATGTTTTGCATGATTTTAAAGCATCACTGCTCCTCAGAGTTTAAGTTCTGATGTCACAGAGAGTCTGAACTGTTTTCATGCACTCACACTGAAAACTGCATCAGGATGAAGTTGCCAATAACTCTGTTTGTCATGTTGGGTTTTCTGAGTCAGGGTGAGAAGATTTTATACAATTTATCAAAAACTGTTAAATTGTTATTTTCAGTGTAAATATCCCTTACCTTGCCTTTTACCTCAAATCTGTTTTTAATCAATGACTATTAATTTATTATAATCTAAACTGCTGATTCTCAAGATTTATATTTAATTTTTCTTTTCAGAGTCTTCTGCAAACAATTTTCTGACTCAGACTGACAAATCCAAGTCTGTAGTCCTGGAGGGACTGTGACCATCAGCGCCACAGGGAATTCAGATATCGGTGATGATCTCAGTTGGTACCTTCAGAAACCTGGACAGGCTCCCAAACTTCTTATATACTCTTCATCAGAACTCTTCTCAGGAACTCCGTCTCGATTCAGTGGCAGTAGCTCTGGTTCTCACTACACTCTGACCATCAGTGGTCTTGAGGCTGAAGATGCTGGAGATTATTACTGTCTGGGCTTCCATGGTAGTGGAGTGTTCACACAGTGATTTAGAGCCGTACAAAAACCTCTTTCAGTTTGAGTGAAGTGAAATCGGCCTGCTGCAGGTGCAGAGGGTTGGTGAAGAGACTGTGAAGAGGAAAACTGTTCCAGTGCACAAAACACAAAAGTAACCAAGCAGAACCAAAATGAATCTAAATAAAACTGAAACAAACTCAGTTTCCAAAATGTCCAACAGTATTTCCACAAACTCTTTTGCATTTGGCGGCATAAAAAACTACTGTAACTTAAAAAATATTCTACTGATTTATTTACAAATGATAAACACATTATACTTTATATTTCATACTATTATTACAGATATGTAGTGACTAGAAACTTTAGTTTATGATGAAGTGTGCAGGAAAGATGAAATGTGATAAAGTGTGTGTTTCTCATGAATTATGTTTTGCAAAAGAAATACAAAGTCAGTTATTTATTAAAATCTACACTTTTATTTTCCAATGATTCAGTTATTATTTGACATTTTAAAAATAACAGCTTTTAAGCAGAATACGAGTAACAGAAAGCTACAAAGGAAAGCAGAGTCATGAGTTTGCAGAAATATGTGAACAGAGGAGATCTGCAGCTTCATCAAGATCTTTATCAAAGAAGCAGCATCATTTCCAGACAGGAAGTGTTGCTGAAGCTCTACTCTGAGCAGGGGTCTGGGTCCAGGGTTTGAGTGACAGGGCTCTGTCCACTCAGACTGGCCTCACAGCTCACTGAGCCCGCCTTCCTCCACTGGTCTGCAGAGAGGCTCAGGGTGCTGCTCCAGCTGTAGTGGCCGTCCCTCCCCAGGACCTCCAGGCTGTGTGACACCCCTGAGGAGCTGCTGCTGCCCCCCACCTTCCAGCCCAGACTCCAGGTTGAGGGGAAGCCCCCGCTGGCCAGACACACCAGTGTGGCACTGTGCTTCTGCAGCTCCTTTCTGGAGGGGGGGAGGACGGTCAGGGTGGGACGCACCACACCCACTGGAGGAGAGGAGTGGGGAGGAGAGGGGGAGAAAAGAGAAAGTAATGAGAGCGAAGGCTTGGTAACAAATACAAACTTCATACTAGTAATTTTCTATATTTGATCCAATAAAACAGAATAACTTGTGCTGCTGTTTCTCTCATAAATCACTCAGCATCAGACCATCAGACACATGATTCAAGTGTAAATGCAACTAAAAAGGTTAATTGATGATGACTATTGATGACATCTTCATCTGTGTTTCATAATGTGTGACAGTGAATAACTCATCCCCGTGATGATTTTCTTCTGTTTAAACTGACAGAGCTGAAACACTCATGTGAATACAGTTAAAACCTTTGTCATCTGTCTCTTTCACTTCCTTTTCACTACATGTAAAATGAATGAACCGTGAACACAAAGATAAGCTGCATTTAATGACAAGATCATGTTCGTGTTTAACAGGAATCACATTTTAAAAACAGTTTGAATGTTAATTAATGAAATGAATAAATTAAATTGATTTCAGTTAAACAATTTCTTTTTTGTTCCTGTAAATTTTTAATGTTAAATAAATGTTGGTTTCTGTGAGGTTTACTCTCAGATGGTAAGATCAGCCTTATTTGCTAAAATAACACAAATAATCAGCAACATACAAACACTGAACTTCACCAGAGTCTTCAATATTTGACAATAGTTATATTTTCAATATGTTGTATGAAATTAAAATCTCTGGTACTTACAGTCAACGATGAGTTTGGTTCCTCCACCAAAAGTCCACCACAGTGATACAAACTCATGAAGTGGCCGTACAAAAACCTCCTGCACTGTGAACAAGCATCTATCCACTGAAAACACTCTCTGATCTCACTAATAAAAAAGAAAGAATATACTTTCTTGAATCTACAAAGTTTTTGAAATTATGTGGATTGAAATTATTATTACAATTTAAGGTTATTACTTTAATTTTGCGTTACTTTTCTACACCTGACGGAGAAAGGATTACAGTCTCCTTGTTACAAAGTCATTTTTTATACAGTTTCATGTCAGATGATGAATGGTTAAATAAATATGATGTTTTTCATAATAAAATAATAAAACTGAACTAAAATGTGTTATTTATCTACAGTTAACCCTGTAAGTAAATTAATAGACAGACAAACAGACATATCATACCAACCACAGTGGACACAAACTTATCCTTAAATTCTCAACTGCACTTCTAATATAAATATTTCCTTGTATTCCATTAAGATCATAGATGGTGTAAATCCAAGCAGTATTTCTCCTGATTTTGTGTCCCACGTTGCCTTCAGTGTGTTGAGAGCAGAGAAATCATTTCCATAGAGAGGAGGCTTTGCATCGTCAGCTGATCCTCCAGTGAACTGAGAAGGTTTATAGTCCTGTGAGTTCAACACTGCAGGACTCAGATCTGTCAGTCAACACAGCAGAAACCACAACCACCATGACTCTCATCACCATCCTCATCTGGACGCTGGCCTGCTGCTGTTTTACAGGTTCATTCACTCAGCAACATTTCAAACATGATGTGCTGCCTTATCTCTCATTTCTTTCTGCTGATAAATGAATGATTTGTTTTTGTCTGCAGGATGCAGCGGTCAGGTGACTGTGACTCAGCCTCTAGTGAAGACATCTACTCCAGGATCCACTGTCACTATCAGCTGTAAAACCAACCAAGCTGTTCACACATACAGTGATGGAGATCAGGCTATGTTCTGGTATCAACAGAAATCTGGACAGCCTCCAAAGCTCCTAATAAGATATGTCAGCACACGTTATTCAGGAACACCAGCTCGGTTTAGTGGCAGTGGAAGCAGCTCTGACTTCACTTTGACCATCAGTGGAGTTCAGGCTGAAGATTCAGCAGTTTATTACTGTCAGAGTCACCACAGTGGTTATGTGTTCACACAGTGATTTGTCGTCGTACAAAAACCTCCCTCAGTCAGACTGCAGAGACACTGAGCTGTTACAGCAGAAACCGACTGCAGCTGCTGAAGAGGAAGAGACTCTGACACAGACCACTGAACACAGAACTGACAGTAACCTCACCAAGCACAAACTACACATTCATGGTAATATATTGATTATATTTTTCCACACACTACTTAAAAAACATCTTTCAAAAAATCCAGTGACACATCACAGTCCCAGATATTAACAAATAGCATTTTTCACATTTTTTAAAATTATGATAAATACATGTATTCTTTAGTTGTTCATAGTATTGTATAATATCAAGTTCATTACAAATAAAGAAAAAAGAGAGAGACATGATAAATCCAAAGCGGTCATGCTCCACAGAGAGGAGTATCAGTTAAAATTATTAAACCATTTCATTTCTTTCTACTCTTCATAAAACAACAGAACAAACACTCATAAAGTTATTTATCAGTTCAAGCTTTATTAGCAAAAACATCAATCATCAACATGACAGTTATTAAGCACACTCACATCTAGCTGCTGAGCTACACACATTACTCTCTAAGTTATTGTTGTCCAACACTTTACAGCAGTGTTGTTCTCTGTCTCACAAAGCTTTAGTATCCTCTACAAACATTAAAACTCATATTGATCAGAGCAGCAGGTTTGTTCCTTCCACTCCCCCCACACAGAGCTCCTGTCCTGGGCTTCAGTGAGCCCCTCTAGCCCTCACACTGGCTCCTGTGGAGGGACTGGGTCTGGCTGTGGTCATGATGGAGGACCTTGCAGGAGTATAGCTCTCCTTTCATCCAGCGCTCCTGGCTCAGGCTCAGGGTGCTGCTGCTGCTGTAGCGTCCGCTCTTCTCCTCCTCTGAGCTGGTCAGGACCCCCTCTGTCACCTCCGTACCGTCCACCTCCCAGCTCACCGCGGCTCCTTGAGGAGAGTAGCGGGTCAGCAGGCAGGCCAGCGTGGCCGAGCCCCCAGAGAGCTGCTCAGAGGAGGGGGGAAGCAGAGAGACTGAGGGCCTGACCATGGGGCCAGCTGGAGGGGAGAGCAGAAACACACAAGGAGCAGATTAACTTCCTCTGTAGGACAGACAGCTGAACATGAGACACTTATGATACATGACAGAGGTTAACACTGCTGTGGATTAGCTGTGTGCACGATACTGTGATCAGACAGAGGAGAGGAGGTGAGACATGGGAGGAAATGAGGCTTTAACAAATAAAACTTGATTTAATTTTGACATTTAATATAATAGGTCATCTACTATGGCACTGAGAATTGGACAGTAAAATCCAACACGACTCATTTGTAAATGTAATAGAAATTTGTAATGATGATCCTTAAATTCGATTTTAACATCAATGTGTGACAGTTAATGATTTATCCCTGCAATGATCTTCTTTTTTTAAAAACATAATGTCTGTATTCAGTTAAAGACTTTGTCATCTGTCTGTTTCACTTCCTTTTCACCATTTTAAACTAACGAATTGTGAACACAAACTGCAGCTACACTGTACGTACAAAGAAACTCACTTATTTGTTGCAAAAGCATTCACATCAGATTTTATACCTAACATTTTTTTAATGTTGAAATAATAAACTTGAAATATTTATGTTTCCTGAAATGTTAAAATGTTGCTCAGACAAATTTTACAATCAGATATGTTAATATTTTACAGCTAAATAGATTAAATTCTATTTTTCTATTAAATCTTCGTGTCATAATAACATGTATAATACTAAAAGAACATTAATCTCTGTGTTTATGCCTAAATGTGATGTTAGCTACGCTTGGTAGATAACAGAAAATATCCAGAAAATATAAAATATCCACATTAATTTCTTGTTTTATCACATGACGTTTTTCAATATGTAGTATAATCTGTCATGTTGTATAAAATAAAAATCTCTGTTACTTACAGTGTATGATGAGTTTGGTTCCTCCACCAAAAGTCAACCACAGTGATGCAAACTCACTAAGTGGCCGTACAAAAACCTCCTGCACTGTGAACAAGCATCTATCCACTGAAAAGACTCTCTGATCTTACTAATAACACATAAAGAATATAATTTATTAAATTTACAATGTTTTTCTAATTATATGGATTGAAGTTATTGTACAATTTAAGGTTCTTTCTTTTATTTTGCTTTACTTTTCTATACCTGACAGAGAAATGATAACAGTCACCTTGTCATTTTTTTCACAGTTTTATATCAGTTCATCAATGGTTAAATTAAAATTATATTTTTAAATATTTTTTTTCAAATTCATATGAAGCAGAACTGAAATGTGTTATTCATCTTCAGTAAACAATGTAAGTAAATTAAAGGCAGACAAACAGACATATCATACCAACCACAGTGGACACAAACTTATCCTTAAATCCTCAACTGCACTTCTAATATAAATATTTCCTTGTATTCCATTAAGATCATAGATGGTGTAAATCCAAGCAGTATTTCTCCTGGTTTTGTGTCCCACGTTGCCTTCAGTGTGTTGAGAGCAGAGAAATCATTTCCATAGAGAGGAGGCTTTGCATTGTCAGCTGATCCTCCAGTGAACTGAGAAGGTTTATAGTCCTGTGAGTTCAACACTGCAGGACTCAGATCTGTCAGTCAACACAGCAGAAACCACAACCACCATGACTCTCATCACCATCCTCATCTGGACGCTGGCCTGCTGCTGTTTTACAGGTTCATTCACTCAGCAACATTTCAAACATGATGTGCTGCCTTTTCTCTCATTTCTTTCTGCTGATAAATGAATGATTCGTTTTTGTCTGCAGGATGCAGCGGTCAGGTGACTGTGACTCAGCCTCCAGTAAAGACATTTACTCCAGGATCCACTGTCACTATCAGCTGTAAAACAAACCAAGCTGTTTACACATACAGTGATGGAGATCAGGCTATGTTCTGGTATCAACGGAAATCTGGACAGCTTCCAAAGCTCCTAATAAGATATGTCAGCACACGTGAATCAGGAACACCAGCTCGGTTTAGTGGCAGTGGAAGCAGCTCTGACTTCACTTTGACCATCAGTGGAGTTCAGACTGAAGATGCAGCAGTTTATTACTGTCAGAGTGCTCATGAAATAAACAGTGCTTGGGTGTTCACACAGTGATTTGTCGTCGTACAAAAACCTCCCTCAGTCAGACTGTAGAGACACTGAGCTGTTACAGCAGGAACCGACTGCAGCTGCTGAAGAGGAAGAGACTCTGACACAGACCACTGAACACAGAGCTGAAGTGTTTTGTCACGTGTGTCAGTATTGACAGCATGGAGTCAGCAAAAATTATTAGACTTCATGGCAGTCAAATCAAGTAGCCAATGAAGCGAATAAGATCTGAATAATAAAAAGAGTAGACATTACAACTACACATGTTAAAAATAAGCATATTAATAAACATCTTCACATCTTTTATACAAAAAAGCAGAATTGACCTATACTGACAAATATCACTGAAGGTGATGAGGTGTATGCATCTGTACAATGCTCAAAGATGCTTTATAGGAGCAAGAAAGTGTGCATTTTTCATGAATAAAATATTGCAGAATATAAAATGTATTAACATCTATTATCTATCTATGCCATTTTAAAAATAATTGAGTATTTCTATTCTCGCTATATTTCACTGGAATATTTATTTATCTATTATATTATTATTGACATTATTATTACTTTATTTTACTCTACTGCATTTTTTAACAGCTGTAGTTATGTCTTATGAGAGGTGTCAGAATATTTATAGATAATATTGATATTAATATTAAAATTATATATATAATATTGACTGACTGTGGAGGACTGAAAGTGCCACAATTAAATAAATAAATACATCATTAAATAATTACTTAAATGTGTCATTAATTAATTCAAATACCGATTCATTTAATGTAAAATACATATATAATTATTTCACTATTTACATTTACATTTCATGGTCCTGCGTTGCAGTGCTTCATGAAGTATTTAAAACTGTCAAACTCACCCATCAAAAGTTGGTAGGCGGAACCTAATGCCTGATTGGTTACCCTGCGCATCAAGCCAAGACAAATCAATTCCATATAATGGATCGATGCAGAGCTATTGAACACATTCCAATACACTGGGTGGCGCTATTGGACTACTTCTTATAAATCTGCAGTCACTCTGTGGTCAATATCTTGGTCAGAAAGTGCGGAAATAACTCCAAGAACTTCAATAAGTTCCTCTGCTTTACTCGCAACATGCTCTGGGTCAGCAGCTCCTGCTTCCACATCCTCTGCTAAGTCTAAAAAATAAAATAAAGTGTTTAACTTTGAAAAATAAAGTGTAGCAGCAGCTTGAGTTTCCCTTTTTCTTTGTTAACTGTTTCATATCTTGATTAACAGTCTCAACAAATTTTCTAAATGAATATCAACACATATTTACAATTGAACAGTTTCTCTTTCTTTCCCTTTTATATCTTTCTATACACTTTCTGTTGTTCAGTGAGAGAATTGAGCTCTAACCTCTCTCCCTCGTTGGGCAGTGAATGAATGGGTCAGGATCAGTGTTGGTCATCTTACTTTAAAAAAGTAATTAGTTATAGTTATAAATTACTTATCCCAAAAAGTAACTGAGTTAGTAACTCAGTTACCACATTGTAAAAGTAATTAGTTACTCAGCAAAGTAACTGTGACGTTATTTTTTATGGTCTATAATTACATTCTATAACATCTTCTATAACGTTAAAGATGTTTATAATCACTGAATAAAGAATAAAACACTATATACAGTATTTTAGAACATTTGGTATTTATTTGAACTCAATAGATTGCAGCCGGCCATATGCATTGAAATAAAAATATATACAAAATAAATACTGAAAATAAATTCACACATGTTACATAAACATTCTTGCCTTCAACTTCAGTAAGTGAGTAGTAGTGTCGGTACTTCCAGTTTGATATCGCTACCTTTGAATTTCCCTAGCTCGTCGCCATTGTCTCTGTCTTGGCATCCACCCACCCAGCCAATCATCATTGTATTTGCAACGGTGTCATCATCACCACCCTGCCCTCTCCTGGCAGCTGATGTGTGGCTGTCAGAAAGCCTGACACCGCTGTGCTTCATTCACCACATTGTAGGAACGCAAGTAACGCGCCACTTTACATTCTCAGTAACGGTAACGGCGTTGCAACGATGGGAAAAGTACTTAATTAGATTACTCCGTTACTGAAAAAATAACGCCGTTAGTAACGCCGTTATACTTAAACGCTGTTACTCCCAACACTGGTCAGGATACTGGTTGAGTGATCATATTGGGATCAGAGCCTGCTTATTTTCTGTGACCTTGTTCAGACTTGAGTGGGTATGTTTGATGAAAATTTTGTGTTTTGTCTCATAGTGGCGTTTCACATTGGCACTTTTAATCAGCGCCACGGTCTCTGAACATATGAGACACTGGTTATGTGCTCCCAGTGGGAAGAATGAATGTGAATGAATCTGTCCATTAAAAGCTCGATTTTCTATCCACTTTTCTCTTCTTAGAGAGCGCCATAAATCTTCTGTTGTCTCGCGCTCACTCATCTCTCCGTTTCCTCTCCATGTATCTGTGACTTCTCTTTCGGTCTGTCTCTCCTCTCTCATCGCTCTCATCTCTGTATTCAGTCGCGCTGTTTAAACAGATTTGATTGGCTGAGCGGAATCACGTGGGATGGCTTAACTAGCATGCGATTGGTCTGTGAGCTTCCTGATCTGCTAAACAAATACCGTAAAGACTAAAAAAGCTGTGCCGGTTAAAATAGAAGCTCCCCATCAAAATTTAGAATCCTCAATATTTAATTGATTATAGGTCTGGGTCCGCATAGGACGGTGTCTGGGTCCAGACTCACCTGTTAGCGACCTCTGCCCTAGAAAGTTCATGAAGATCTTCCTGGCACTCTACTTCAGACCAAAGCAATGGATCAGGCTAGATTTGCGTTGGCCCCACCCTTTGAGTTTGATGGCTGGCTTTGACAGTTTTAAGTAATTCATGAAGCACTGCAACGCAGGACCATGAAATGTAAATGTAAATAGTGAAATAATTATATATGTAGTTAACATAAAATGAATCAGTATTTGAATTAATTAATGACACATTTAAGTAATTATTTAATGGTGTATTTATTTATTTAATTGTGGCACTTTCAGTCCTCCATATTTTTGACTCACCGTTTGTAGTTTCAAAGAGTTTATTGGTTGCTGTAATATTTCCCTCTGACTGGGAAGTGTTTTTGACTCCTCTGGAAGAACTGGTCCACAGTTACAGTCTTTTTGGTGTGCGAGTCCTCCAGCACGGGTGGGTCTGCCCATTGTCTAAGGGAACTTGTTAAATGATTAAACTTGTTGCACAATTTAAATTAAATCTGGGTTTTAGTTAATTTTAATGATTTAAATCAAAGTATAGGAAGGAATAAATTAAACATTTTCTTTACTACTATGGTTACAGATCCAACACTAAATAAAAACCACAGGAGAGCCACAGTGCTGCTAACAGACTCGTGAGCAGATGGTCAAGTGAAAAAAAACCAAACAAACAAATGCAATAACCTCTCCGGAGCAATTCTTACGAACTGAACTCTCATCTTGGAAGCTCCGTGAGACGTCGCTCAGCACTACAGTCAAGAAAGACGTGCTAATACCAAAAACAAAAACAACACGAAAACTAGCAACAACGAGACACACATGGACATACCTGGACAGTAGTAGTTCCGAAAAAAAAAATAATAAAACGGAGAAACAAAACTACAACAACAATGGCTGGCGTGGCTGAATTACCCTCATTCCCCCTCTTTGATGTAAATGCAGAACCAGCCTCCCTTTCCCTAAAATGGAAAAAGTGGATGAAGAGATTTGAAACGTTTCTCACTGCAGCTGCCATTACTGAGAAAACAAGAAAAAGGGCTATGCTTCTGTACTATGCTGGAGAACAAGTGCAGGATATCTTTGAGACTTTTCCTGAAAAAGGACAACCAGATGATTTTGATAAGGCAGTACAGTTACTCACCGAATACTTCAGTCCAAGTCATAATGTAGAATACGAAATCTACATATTTCAACAATCAAAACAAAACCCAGGTGAAACTGTTGATGCATTTCATACCAGACTGAGACAGTAAGCTCAGAATTGTGAATTCACTAATGTGGACAAAGAAATAAAGTCTCAGATAATACTCAGCTGCACATCATCACGTCTCAGGAGAAGGGCACTGAGAGACCCAGATATGACTCTAAAAGGACTTTTGGATCTCGCCAGAGCTTTTGAAACCTCAGAACTTCAGGCCTCTGGCATGGAAAACAAACATGAAACGGGACAGATTGCAGCCATGCCCAACACAAGAAACAAAAAATGGACCACCTCTGGGCCCCAAACAGCGAACACAGAACAGCGAAATCAGCCAAAGACGACATGCAGGAATTGTGGAGGTACATTTCCTCATCAGGGTGGTCAGTCGGCATGTCCAGCGAAAGGCGTCCAGTGTCGAACATGTGGGAAATTCAACCACTACGCCCGCTGCTGTCTCTCTGACCCTGACAAAAAGGTAAAACAAAACCAACATGGACAGAAAATGAAACCAACTCAGAGCACACAAAAGATGACATGGCCTAACCGACGCAGACAAATTAAAACCATTCTTACTAACGATGCTGAAACTGCCCCCATCAGTCATCTAGCTGCTACTGACTCAAGCACAGACGAGGAGTATGTCTTCGTCTCAAAAGATGCAGAGGGCAGAGAACCGCCAGTGAGGTCAGTCATGATAGCTGGTGAAAACATTGATGTTCTTGTTGATTCAGGAGCCTCAGCTAACCTCCTGGATGGAAAAGCCTACAGCACATTGAAAACCAAACTCAAACTTGAGCAGTCAGGCAAAAGAATCTATCCCTATGGTGCAAAAACTCCCCTCTCCCTTCATGGCAAAGCCACCACGGTCTCTGCTAACGGACGAACAGCTCAGGCAGCATTCTACATTGTTGACGGAAACTACAGCTCACTGCTGGGCCATGACACTGCAACTGCCCTGGGACTACATGTGGTGCACTGCACTCAGACCATACCACGGAACCTGTCTAAAGCAGAACAGCTGCTCCTGCAATATCCAAGTCTCACCTCAGGCATAGGGAGGCTGAAAAACTTTCAAGTTAAACTGCACATTGACCAAAGTGTGCGACCAATCGTCCAGCCACACCGTCGTATTCCCTTTCACATGAGGAAGAAAGTAGAGGAGGAGCTACAATGCTTGGAGGACCAAGGCATTATTGAAAAAGTAGAGGGTCCAACACCATGGGTGTCACCCATTGTGGCATCACCAAAACCAAAAACCCAGAGAAAATACGCCTCTGCATAGACATGCGCCTGCCTAATACAGCTGTCCAAAGAGAGAGACACATAGCACCTACTGTGGATGACATCGTACATGATCTCAACGGTGCAACCATGTTCTCAAAGCTGGACCTCAACGCAGGATATCACCAACTGGAACTAGCACCTGAATCCAGATACATTACTACATTCTCAACACATGTTGGACTGAGACGATACACACGACTCATCTTCGGAATTTCTTCAGCAGCAGAGGTTTTCCAACACGCAATCCAAAATGTGCTCCATGGAATACAAGGAGTCAGAAACTTCAGTGATGACATCATAATTTTTGGTACCACCCCTGCAGAGCATGACCGTTCCCTGGAGGAGGTTTTCAAACGACTCCATGACAACAATCTCACGATCAACAGAGACAAATGTGAGTTCCACAAAACATCTCTGGAGTTCTATGGCTACGTCTTCTCCAAGAACGGTATCTCACCTGACCCTAAGAAAATACAAGCCATCACACACATGTCACTCCCACAGAATCCAAGTGAAGTCCGCAGCCTACTGGGGATGGCCAACTACAGCACACGTTTCATCCCGGACTTCTCCTCAATCACCCAGCCACTACGCGAGCTCACAAAGAAAGACGCAGAGTGGTCATGGAAAACGGAACATACAGAGGCCCTCAGTCAACTGAAGGACAGGCTGATCAGCAATCCGGTCATGAGCTATTTTCACCCTGAGAGAAAGACAAATGTCATCGTAGACGCAAGTCCAGTTGGTCTTGGTGCCATCCTGGCGCACACTGATAAAGTGGAAAACAAGACATACATTGTAGCTTATGCAAGCAGGGCTCTGACCCCAGTGGAGCAGCGATACTCTCAAACTGAACGAGAGGCGCTGACTATCGTTTGGAGTTGCGAGCATTTTCATCTCTATCTATATGGAGCTGAATTCACCATGATCACGGACCACAAACCGCTAGAGCTCATCTTCAACAACCCAAAGTCCAAGCCTCCCGCACGGATAGAAAGGTGGGCCCTCAGACTACAACCTTACAAGTTCAAAGTGGTTCACAAAGCTGGAAAATCGAACCCAGCAGACTACATGTCTCGCCATCCACAAACACTTCGTACACCCAGCATCACAGATGATGTTGACACTGAAATGCATGTCTCCTTCATTGCAGCACATGCAGTACCCAAAGCAATGACTCTTGAAGAAGTAAAGAGGGAGACTTTAGGAGATCCACTGCTACAACATCTTATCAAAGTGGTTCACTCAGGTAACTGGAACAGCCTGCATGACAACGTCACACAATTTGATCTGTCAATCCTGAGAACATTCTACAATATCAGAGAAGAGCTTACAACTCTGGAAGGAGGCAGCCTCATTCTCAGGGGCAGCAGACTTGTTATGCCTCAGACCCTGCAATCCAGAGCGGTTGCACTCGCTCATGAAGGGCATCAAGGCATCGTCAAAACTAAGCAGCTGCTCCGAGAGAAAGTCTGGTTTCCGGGAATAGACAAACAAGCTGAAGAACTGATATCCCGCTGCCTCCCTTGTCAATCATCCACACCCAAAACCGAGCATCAGCCACTGCAAATGTCAGAACTCCCACATGGACCTTGGAAAAATGTTGCAGTGGACTTCTGTGGACCTTTCCCTTCAGGTGACTACCTGTTGGTCATCCTGGATGAGTACTCAAGGTTTCCCTTCGTCGAGATTATGCAGTCCACGTCAGCATGTAAACTCATCCCTGTCATGGACAAAATCTTTTCAACTGTGGGCATACCAGAAGTGGTGAAAAGTGATAACGGCCCCCCATTCTCAAGCAAGGACTTCTCAGATTTTGCAAGGTACCTCGGTTTCCACCACAGAAAGATCACCCCCTACTGGCCACAGGCCAACGCTGAAGTCGAACGATTTAACAGGACTCTGACCAAAGCAATACACACAGCTGCGCTGGAAGGCAAGCCGTGGAAACAGGAGCTATACAAGTTCCTCAGGAACTACAGTGCAACCCCTCATCACACCACCAACTGGCCTCCAGCTGAAGTATTCTATGGTCGATCCATATCAATAAAGCTCCCATCCATCTCTCATCCTCCTGATGATGGAGCTCTCCGTCTAACAGACAGATTGAAGAAAGACAGGATGAAACATTATGCAGACAAAAGGAGGAACGCATCACACTGAACTCAAGGAGGGTGATGTTGTCCTAATACAACAGAGGAAAACAGGAAAACTTGTAACACCATTCAACCCTAACCCGTACAAAGTCATCGCAGTGAAAGGAACAATGGTCACGGCACAGAGACATGAACACAAAATCACAAGACACAGATCACACTTCAAACTTCTGAAACACAAACCGGAAGTACCATTCACAACAGGAGACAGTGACAACAGTGATGATGATAGTGTTGGTGGACACACAGGTGATCCTGAACATGTTAACCCTGAAGCCAGGAGGAGATACCCTGTGAGGGTAAGCAGACAACCTCCTCAAAGACTTGTGACTGAACTGTAGCAAAGGCTATGAAGAGTGATGAGGCATTGATAAGTTCCCAATACAGACTCTCATCACAGTTATGTTTATGTTGCTGATTCAACAACTATAACGTGTTCAGAATTACTCAGAGATATTATTCTCAGATCTTCGTTTAATGTTATATGTCTGATTTTGAATAACAGTAATGAAACATGACTGAATTGTAGCTACTCCTATTTTGGGAAACATTTTATGTTTGTTAATCCACGTCCTGTCAGAGTAAGTAAAGCTAGAACTGAGGAAGGACATTTCATTTGAAAGAAAAGGAGAGATGTAATGTTGTGAGAATTAGGTGGTATTCCTTTAAGAGACTGAGGAAGTCATGTTTGTGTTTACAGTCTGAGTTAGTTGCCGCTGCATGAGCAGAGTGAGGATGCGACATGTTACCTGTGACAATGCAATGAGAGTTTATTAAAGCTTCAAGTCCAAATCTACAAAAGAGTGAGGACATTGCATTTCTACAACGCCCAGATCGTGGAGTGGCCTGTAGTTTACAGCAATGACGGATTCTGCAAGCTGTCTGGCTTCCACAGGGCTGAGGTCATGCAGAAGAGCAGCACATGCAGGTAATGATTTGTTTATTTCGTATTATTACTGAACCTTTAAACACTGCAAACGTGCACAATTATTGTTGTCTAAAGTAATATTAGTTACAGTACGGTAATGGAGCAATAATAACAACTAATGACTAATAATTTAGTTGTATTGAGGAAACGTGGGAATCCTGTCACACTGAACTGTAAAAGTAGGTGACGGTTAATTCACTACAAACACAGTGAATGACCACAGTACCTGTTCACATGTTAGGTGCATATAAAGGTAACTTTAGATCTGTAGTGTTTTGTTTGAAAAGGACAATGCTCTTATCTCTGAGCAGCAAACATGTAAATCAACATGAATGCTGTCTTAATGTATCTGGACCTCGGAGGAGCTGTCGAGTTAATTCAACCAAACGTGATAACCTCAGTGACACACAGTACCTGAACTCTGCTGCTCCCACTTTACTTTAACGTCAGAAACCCTGATTTGAAAGCAAACGTCCACCCTGAACAGCACAAAGGGAAACCCGCCGACACTAATAAATGTTAAAGATAGATGTTAAATTTAGACAGTTGTGTGTCAGATATCTGTATTTGTCGTGTTCTGCAGTAACTGTAGGTTCAAAATCTCATTTCAGAATTCACTTTGGTGGCGCGTGCACCAATTCTGCTCCCATTATTTTTAGCACAGACTTTTATTTTTTATTTCCACTTCAAGTCAAGAATCAAGAAGTCGACTCAGGTGCCACCGTTGGATGCAGAGTCCTGTTGCCTGCTTTTCTTTTTCTTCCTCAAACCAAAGAAGTGGTGAAATCTTTTCCAGACCGAATGCTGTTTCTTCTCCCCTGCAGCATTCTCCTCGCAAACTTTAGCCTCTTCCTCAAGGTCTGGATCCTGGGAAATAGCAGGGCTCTCCTCTTCCACAAGTCCTGGATCCTGTAAACCAGCAGAGGGCTCCTCCACTAGTCCTGGGTCCTGTGAAACAGCAGAGGGACTCCTCCTCCACACATTCTGGGTCCGGTGAAGTAGTAGAGTACCCCTCTGCCACAAGTCCTGGGTCCTGTGAAACAGCACAGGACTCCTCCTCCATCTGCTGACACACCTGGTCCACCAGCTCTTCCTCAGGCTTGAACTTAGCAACAAGCTCAGAGTTTCTTGAGGTCTGTTCATGTAGTTGGACTTTGAGGTCTTCCAACTCCACACGCAGAGATTTCTCCCTCTCAGAGGCCTCTTGCAAGAGTATGCTCTCCTGCTCCTTGAGGTCTTGGTCATGTAGGTGGACTTTGAGGTCTTCCAACTCCATGTGCAGAGATTTCTCCCTCTCAGAGGCCTCCTTAACAGCATCCTTTTCCCGCTGAAGTTGAATTTTCAGCTCCTCAAACTGGTTGACAAGAGCCACCCTGTCTGTCAAGCCGGAATAAATGGAAAAGAGAGACCTTGTCCAGTAGTAGGGGGACAAGGGATCAGTCAGGTCAGAAGTCATTGTGTTTAGCTGTCTGACTAATCTAAATCCTCTATGAATCTACAAATGTTTTACGAATGTTTTACCAATCTACGAATCTTCTACCTCACGATGGTGGAAGTGTAAAATGCAATGACTTTATCTCAGAACCTTGTGAAGTATATAGACCTGCTGATGACATCACAAAGGGAATACAGTGTGGCTTTGATGTTCAAAGTACCGGAATTTTCCTGTTGCCCCGCCCCCTCTCTCCCCCCATAGTTACCGTTGTTATGTCCACCGAGCATTCCATTCTAGGCTGTAAATATTAATATCAAACATGGAGCTTGATCTTAATATTTACCTTCGGTCTTTATTCTTTTATTTAAACGTGAACCACAAACCTTTTGTGCCGCTCTCTCCCCTTTTTTCTACGTTAATTTGCCCCCCAAAATACTAAAATAAATAAATAATACTGTGAAATATTACACTGAATGCAAGAGGTAATGATGATTTTTACTTTTATGATGCCTGGTGTTGGGAGACCGTTGCATAATGTCCTGAGCATGCTCAATAGATATCGCAGGTGATCCATCTGCTCCGCAGACTGAAAGGCACAGCTGGCATCTTCTTTCGAGTACGCTGTCGAGTGTCACATAAGCAGAGCTTTATTCCCCCCCCCCACACACACACAAACCCACAATGCCGCTGGGCTGTTTGATTGGCAGCTCTGATGATGAGGAGTAGATGAGATGCAGCTCCGGCGTTATGAAGACCTGATGTTGATCCTTGTTACTGATGTCTGATGTTGTTACTGATCATCAGACTGAGTCCCACTGTGAGGACACATAAAGGAGGTTAACTGAGGCTAACCAAAGCTAACTCCTTTACATATATCTGACATCAGGAGAGCAGGAAGTGTTCATCATGATGAAGATATTGCTATTTTTATCATTTGTTGTTATAGAATACATATGTTGTTATGGCATCAATAAGATACCTACTCTAAAACTGGCCTTATAAAAGTTAATTGCAGAAATTATTGAAGGATTCAAGTTTGTTTTATTGTCATGTTACAATGCAAGGTTGTAGAATGAAAAGAAAAAAAATAATGAAATAATTTTTTGAGGAAGAATTTAACAGTCACAGCCTGAGGGAAGAAGCTGTCTTTAAGTTTGGCAGCAGAAGCTCCTGCACCTCTTCCCAGAATGCAGCAGGGTGAAAAGGCTGTGGCTGGGTTGGCTGGGTGCTGTCTTTAAGTGTCCTTTTGGCTCTGCAAGCACCTCACCTCACTGATATCCCTGATGCCAATGATCTTCTGGGTGGTTTTAATCACCCGCTGCAGAGTCCACCTGTCCTGGGCCGTGTACATCCCATGACCAAGGGTGGAGACTGACTTACTTGCATGTAAATAAGGGAGTGTGTCTTTGCCTCCTTTTTATTAAAATCAACAGTCAGCTCTTTGGTTTTGCTGACGTTGAGCAGCAGGTTGTTTTCTGTGCAGCACTCTGCAAGATAGTTGATTTCCCTCCGATAAGAAGTCTTATCATTGTTTGAAATCCGGCTGAGGATCTGCAAACTTCCCAACCGAGTTGTCTCCATGGCGGGGGATGCAGCAGCAGCAGCAGTACAAGTAGTAGTAGTAGTAGTAGCAGTAGTAGTAGTAGTAGCACTAGTAGTAGAAGTAGCACTAGTCAGGGCCGGCCCAAGGCATAAGTGAACTAAGCAGCTGCTTAGGGCCCTGTGACCACTAGGGGGCCCCCAAGAGCAATTAACTTAAAAAAAGAAAAAGTAGTTAATTATTTTTTTCCATATGTGAGTGATGATGATTCATATATTATCAAATGTATGAAAGGCTTCTGGGAGACTTTGCAAAGTCAGAAACATTCTGAGAGATGAAGAACAGAAAGTCTAAAGTTTCTACATTTGCTTAATCAGTCCACAGGGAGATGGAACCTATACTTACTCCACCTCATCTCTTCCTCACAGTTTGACAAAGACAGACATATGTTTTGCATGATTTTAAAGCATCACTGCTCCTCAGAGTTTAAGTTCTGATGTCACAGAGAGTCTGAACTGTTTTCATGCACTCACTCTGAAAACTGCATCAGGATGAAGTTGCCAATAACTCTGTTTGTCATGTTGGGTTTTCTGAGTCAGGGTGAGAAGTTTTTATACAATTTATCAAAAACTGTTAAATTGTTATTTTCAGTGTAAATATCACTTACCTTGCCTTTTACCTCAAATCTGGCTTCAACTAATGACTATTAATTTATTATAATCTAAACTACTGATTCTCAAGATTTATATTTCATTTTTCATTTCAGAGTCTTCTGCAAACAATTTTCTGACTCAGACTGACAAATCCAAGTCTGTTAGTCCTGGAGGGACTGTGACCATCAGCGCCACAGGGAGTTCAAATATTGCTGATCTCAGTTGGTACCTTCAGAAACCTGGACAGGCTCCCACTCTTCTTATATACTCTACATCAGACCTCTTCTCAGGAACTCCATCTCGATTCAGTGGCAGTAGCTCTGGTTCTCACTACACTCTGACCATCAGTGGTGTTGAGGCTGAAGATGCTGGAGATTATTACTGTCTGGGCTTGCATACCGATCTAACATTCACACAGTGATTTAGAGTCCTACAAAAAACCCCTTCAGTTTGACTGAAGTGAAATCGGCTTGCTGCAGGTGCAGAGGGTTGGTGAAGAGACTGTGAAGAGGATAACTGGTCCAGTGCACACAACACAAAAGTAACCAAGCAGAACCACAATGAATCTAAATAAAACTGAAACAAAATGCAGCTTTAAGTTGAATATAAATGATCAAATAATGTATTTTCCCACAAAAAGTCCTAGTAGAATATATCCACTGACAGTAACAAATGTTCAAAAGTGGTTTTGCATTTAGCAGCACAAAACAATCTACTGTAATAGTAACATTAAAATTATTCAGATGATTTATTTACAAATGGAAAATATATTAGAATTTATATTTCACACTATTATTATAGAAAGTTTAATGTAGTGAATAGAAACCTGAGTTTATGATGACGTGTGCAGGAAAGATGAAACATGATAAAGTGTGTTTCCAATGAATAATGTTTTGCAAAAGAAATACAAAGTCAGTTATTTATTAAAATCTACAGTTTTATTTTCCAATGATTCAGTTATTATTTGACATTTTAAAAATAACAGCTTTTAAGCAGAATACGAGTAACAGAAAGCTACAAAGGAAAGCAGAGTCATGAGTTTGCAGAAATATGTGAACAGAGGAGATCTGCAGCTTCATCAAGATCTCTATCAAAGAAGCAGCATCATTTCCAGACAGGAAGTGTTGCTGAAGCTCTACTCTGAGCAGCGGTCAGGGTCCAGGGTTTGAGTGACAGGGCTCTGTCCACTCAGACTGGCCTCACAGCTCACTGAGCCCGCCTTCCTCCACTGGTCTGCAGAGAAGCTCAGGGTGCTGCTCCAGCTGTAGTGGCCGTCCCTCCCCAGGACCTCCAGGCTGTGTGACACCCCTGAGGAGCTGCTGCTGCCCCCCACCTTCCAGCCCAGACTCCAGGTTGAGGGGAAGCCCCCGCTGGCCAGACACACCAGTGTGGCACTGTCCTTCTGCAGCTCCTCTCTGGAGGGGGGGAGGACGGTCAGGGTGGGACGCACCACACCCACTGGAGGAGAGGAGTGGGGAGGAGAGGGGGAGAAAAGAGAAAGTAATAAGAGTGAAGGCTTGGTAACAAATACAAACTACATACTAGTAATTTTCTATATTTGATCCAATAAAACAGAATAACTTGTGCTGCTGTTGCACTCATAAATCACTCAGTATCAGACCATCAGACACATGATTCAAGTGTAAATGCAACTAAAAAGGTTAATTGTCGATGACTATTGATGACATCTTCATCTGTGTTTCATAATGTGTGACAGTGAATAACTCATCCCTGTGATGATTTTCTTCTGTTTAAAGTGACAGAGCTGAAACACTCATGTGAATACAGTTAAAACCTTTGTCATCTGTCTCTTTCACTTCCTTTTCACGACATGTAAAATGAATGAACCGTGAACACAAAGATAAGCTGCATTTAACGATAAGATCATGTTCGTGTTTAACAGAAATCACATTTTAAAACAATTTTATTGTTAATTAATTTAATTAATCAATCCATTCTTTTCAGTTAAACAATTTCTATTTTGCTTCTGTACATTTTTAATGTTAAATAAATGTTGGTTTCTGTAAGGTTTACTCTCAGATGGTGAGATCAGCCTTATTTGCTAAAATGACACAAATAATCAGCAACATACAAACACTGAACTGATCAGAGTCTCATTCAATATAATAATAGTAATAATAGTTACATTTGCTATATGTTGTATGAAATAAAAATCTCTGGTACTTACAGTCAACGATGAGTTTGGTTCCTCCACCAAAGGTCAACCACAGTGATACAAACTCATGAAGTGGCCGTACAAAAACCTCCTGCACTGTGAACAAGCATCTATCCACTGAAAACACTCTCTGATCTTACTAATAAAAAAGAAAGAATATACTTTCTTGAATCTACAAAGTTTTTGAAATTATGTGGATTGAAATTATTATTACAATTTAAGGTTATTTCTTTAATTTTGTTTTACTTTTCTACACCTGATGGAGAAAGGATTACAGTCTCCTTGTTACGAAGTCATTTTTTATACAGTTTGATGTCAGATGATGAATGGTTATATAAATATGATGTTTTTCATAATAGTTTTTTACAAACTCATAATAAACTGAACTAAAATGTGTTATTTATCTACAGTTAACCCTTTAAGTAAATTAATAGACAGACAAACAGACATATCATACCAACCACAGTGGACACAAACTCATCTTTTAATCCTCAACTGCACTTCTAATATAAATATTTCCTTGTATTCCATTAAGATCATAGATGGTGTAAATCCAAGCAGTATTTCTCCTGATTTTGTGTCCCACGTTGCCTTCAGTGTGTTGAGAGCAGAGAAATCATTTCCATAGAGAGGAGGCTTTGCATTGTCAGCTGATCCTCCAGTGAACTGAGAAGGTTTATAGTCCTGTGAGTTCAACACTGCAGGACTCAGATCTGTCAGTCAACACAGCAGAAACCACAACCACCATGACTCTCATCACCATCCTCATCTGGACGCTGGCCTGCTGCTGTTTTACAGGTTCATTCACTCAGCAACATTTCAAACATGATGTGTTGCCTTTTCTCTCATTTCTTTCTGCTGATAAATGAATGATTTGTTTTTGTCTGCAGGATGCAGCGGTCAGGTGACTGTGACTCAGCCTCCAGTAAAGACATCTACTCCAGGATCCACTGTCACTATCAGCTGTAAAACAAACCCTCCTACTTATTCCAACTGTAATAATGTCGGTGAATGTATGTTCTGGTATCAACAGAAATCTGGACAGCCTCCAAAGCTCCTAATAAGACATGTCAGCATAAGTCATTCAGGAACACCAGCTCGGTTTAGTGGCAGTGGAAGCAGCTCTGATTTCACTTTGACCATCAGTGGAGTTCAGACTGAAGATGCAGCAGTTTATTACTGTCAGAGCCTTCACAATATAAACAGTGCTTGGCCGTTCACACAGTGATTTGTCGTCATACAAAAACCTCCCTCAGTCAGACTGCAGAGACACTGAGCTGTTACAGCAGGAACCGACTGCAGCTGCTGAAGAGGAAGAGACTCTGACACAGACCACTGAACACAGAGCTGACAGTAACCTCACCAAGCACAAACTACACATTTACACTAATAAATAAAATAATAGATAATCTTTGTAAAATATATTTTCTAATGACACATCACATTCTGCTCATATTTACTGTCAAAAATAGAAACAAAACATGTTGTCTGATCATATAATTAGAAAGTTGATTGTTCATGTGGTATTTATTATATGTTCTTAGAATATTACCATAACATTTTGGTGTTTACATTATTCTGA
>NW_026136944.1:0-9469 GCF_905237075.1 Dicentrarchus labrax | reverse complement strand
TGGAGTCGGTTTAACCAGTTCCTTGTTATTGATTTCATAGCTGTAATTCTCAGTATCCTGTATATCTGTCTCTGTCCGAACTCAGTTCAGGTGGTGATGTGACCAAAATGATTCAAGTACCTGTTTACATTCAATTACATTGATCTCATAATGCTACTGAGCTAGCTTAGCACAGAGCTGTGACCCCTGACCCCCCACCACTTAAACCCACTGTGTTAGACTTTATTTTCTCTGTGTCACTGACAGTACGATACAGTATCTAATAATATCTACTAATAACTACATTACAGTTGACAGGAGGAGAGGTTACTGACTGGTTTTTCTTTCTTCCAGAGAACTAATAAACTGCTCCATCCTGAAGCTGCTGTGAAGCTGTTACCATGGCAACGTGAGTAACATTTCTACCACAGTATCATATAAGGGATAATCAGTGGTGGACTGGTGTCTGGAGAAAGGGGTATACTCTTAATTTATTACCCAGGTTTCTTTCTGAAGAGGTTCGTCTAACAATGAATAAACTCCCTGTGTTATAAACAGTAACATATAAGATTACTGTAGCATATTTAACTCATCCATAAAGGGCTCAGTAATATTCACACATTGTTACTGAACGTCTGCTGTTTGACTTCAGGCAGTAAGGATCATAAGGACAGATATGATACTGACTTTGAACTCATTCATTCTTCACAACCTCCTTCCTAAACATTCACTTTGACTGTTTATAGTTCAACAACCTGACTTCCTAAAGGTTTTCTGTCAGAAGTATCTTTTGCATTAGAATGGGCGCCTGGCCAATCGGAGCATTTGAATGCTACACAGGACGTATCTTACCAAAGAAAGCAGTGAGATTCATAATAACTTCTCTTTTCTCAACCACCTTCCAGTTCCACTGACATCCTCTCATACACCATACTGTATGGCTTCATATAAAATTACTATTCCTTTCAATAGTAACTGTTACTCAACTGAAGACACAGATAATGTACTTTTTGTACCAAACCAAACGTGTGAAAGCTTGTCAGTAGTTTTCAGGATAACTTTCAGTTATGTAAATGGTTTTCAGTATAATTCAGTAAATTAATGATTTTGGTTCAAATGTGTATGTTGAAGAAAGAGTACATGCATACAGTAGATGTCTGTGTATAGAAACTGTTTAACCAACCGACCATGCTCGACTGAATGACTGTGTTAGTTTTACTATTACTGCTTTATTAATCAGCTTCTAATGTACCCATACTGTAAATGTGTGTGTGTGTGTGTGTGTGTGTTTGTGGCTCTTGAACAAACTTATGTCCTGATTCTTGTGCTCTGAGCTCACAGTCAGTGTTACTGTTTTACCTCTCAGACTGACTTCAGATCAGAAGAGGACTGATTGTGAGGAGCAAGAGGAGGACAGTTCAGACTCTAAAGAGGAACCTCCACTCTTCAGTAATGAACCCTCAGATAAAGAGTAAGTGAACTGCTACTAAAGAGTCGTCTACACAGAGAACAATATCTATAACAACTAGAATGATTCTGACTCATTTATTAATAGAACAGCAGGATGTTCAGACTGTAACTAATGATTATTTTCTCATAATCAATTAATTAAATGTTTGGTAAAAATTCTGAAAATAACGAGAAATATCACAATTACCAAAGTGCAAAATGAAACCTTTACAATGTTTGTTTAGTCCAACCAACAGTTCAAACCTCAAAATGATTACAAACCAACCAGGTAAAATAGTTTGTGTCTGATGGATTAATTTAGAATAAACAGCTGCATCAGAGGAGTCTGGTTATAATCTTCATTAACAGGAATTAATGGCAGATATTCATAATGCAGAATTCTTGGTGTCCGTGGTATAAAGACACTGAACTGCTTTACTGTGAGACTAAAAGGGTTTTATTAAGACAGTGCAATACAGTAAATATAACTGATTGCTGGGACCAGAGTCTAGGTTTGGAGGAGCAGTTTGTAACTAGACCTCAGTAATAACAGACCACAGACCGAGAAGTAAGTTTGAACTGCCGGCTTATTTATATAGAAGAGTTAGTAGTGGACATACACAGTTGGCACCAAATCACACACATCATACACGAAAAGAAAAAGAACATACGCTCAGTTTCTTTGAAATATTTCACATTAATAATGTCCAGCTCTCAAGAGACGTGTTATTCCTCCTATTTTTACCTCTCTTTGGTTTGCGTTAAATCGAGTTCTAACGTTAAATAACTTTCAACTTAGGGTCCTTTAAGTTGTTATTTGGTTCCTGTTGCCACCCACCTCTCTTTACTTCCTGTTGACTATCGGAGCTCCGCCATTGTTACTATAAAAGGCAAGCTAGCTGAGAACAAGCAAGTCCAGCCAGCAGCCTGCAGCCTAATGTCTGGGCAAAGGCCTCAGCAGACAAACTGTTCAGTCATTGGCTGCACAGCCCAACACTAATTTACATATGTAAATGTATGTAAATTTTTTTTTACGGCAATGTCCGGCTAGAGTCACAAAAACGGGAAGGTGTGTGTGAACCTTCATGTGGGACTGTTTTCACAACCTCGGTCAGTACAACAGTGGACTGACTGAAAGACTGTTCCTGAAAGAGGGATTGTACCAACTGTCTGTGGAGAGACAACATCTATCAATATGAAAATGTGGAATTTAAACCTGTATTAATGACTGTAAGCAACACAATACATTACTGTCTCACATTCAAACTTTATTATGTTGGAAGATAAATTACATCACAGTATATAATATAAATGATAGAATATTCAGTATACAGTATTTTTAATGGGGTTCAAACATAATTGCAGCTTTTACAAATACCTGAAGGTGAACTTTGGTAATAATACTTTTAAGTTAAAATATCAGACTATGAAATATGGATACAGTACCGTTAACAGTTGGTTACTTGGCAGTTTTTAAACCACATAAACAAGTTACTTTATTAGATGAGTGATTCCTTCAGTTATGTTGACATGTTGTACAGGATAAAGTATTCCAGGTTTCTGTTTCCATGGTCTCAGTAAACTAATGTGTATAAAGAATATAACAGATGGGAGGTTACAGTAATCATTATACTATTACTCTGATTACTTTGGTACATTTACTGGCTGTTTCTTCACTAGAAACAACTGCTTGACTAATGTTGTTAATATTATGTAATATATAATATGTTTAACTTCACTGGGCTGTGTAGACTGTAGGTCACTGCTCACTGCTGTACCTGGAAAGACATAAAACACAGTGTTGGTTCTCATAGTTAAGGTATAAACACTAACATTATGTGATAGATAGAGGTTAATATATATATATATATATATATATATATATATATATATATATTATATTAGTTATATGTATGTATATGTAGTTAATATATCAGTATTTACCTGAGGAAAACGTCACAGAAAGCTGTAATCCTGATTGTTGATGTTGTTCATTTCTCCGTGATTTCAGGTCAGACTCCCGCTCTAACATGTCCGCTGGTGAAGTTTTTGCTTTAGAAGCAGTTATTGAATTAATATTGATAAACTCAGTAGCAGTGAGGAGCTACCTGCCGGTGTGTCGGTTTAACTGGTCGTTGAATTAACTGGTGATATTCCCGAGCATTGATGCAGATCTGTACACTAGAAATACTGACTGAATTGACTTCTTTTCATAATTTTAACCAACCAGAATGAAATCCTTAACACTGTAAACACTCCAGTTCTGATGTCTAATAAGATTAACGGAGGTACCTGGAGTTTGAATCAATTTTATTTGCGGCGGCGATCTCCGGACGCTTGAAGAGAATGACACAGTAGGTGACTGAGTCGATGCCTGTTCCAAACACTGCAAATGTCAATAAATAATGAAAAAAATGTTCTTTCTGTCGTTTTACGAATCCTTATTAATCTGATGTCAGGTCTATTTGAGAAGAGTTTATACTGTCACACAGTCTGTAAGGAAACATACAGTCTGCAGTATATGTTTAACGCAGTGTGGAGTCAGCTGTGGCAAAGCGTGATAGCCCAGATCAACTGGTGATAGCCTACAACATTTTACCATCGATCATGTCGCGTCTACACTTTTATCTCACCAATCACAATGATATTATTTACATAACAGCACACTCTTTCATCCAAGTTAGACAACTGTCAAATCTCATTTTGCAATAGGAAGAGAAATTGGATAATGTTAAAACTTTAATCAGTAGTGGGTCTACGGTATACAAATCCGATTCACATGGGATTTTGAATAAATGGCACAGAGATTATAAGATGTGATAGAATTGTGGTATTATACATTGAAACAGTCAGTATATGTTTAATACCATCTTCAAGTAGAGTTGTGACAAAGCATTATGATCAGATTAACTTGTGATGCAATCTGTCTACCATTGATCACGTTTCATAATAAGGTTTACAGACTTTATCTTTTATTTATATTCTATACATGTCAGCAAAGTCTTTCAACCAAATTAGATATTGTTACCTATTTTGCAATAGGGGCAGAAGTTGGATGCCCAGCTGTACAAACTAAGATCAGAACAGAATCGTCTAGGTTTGGTTAACTACGCACAGGTGCATGTATGGGGGTTGGGGTGGTAGTATATGAGTTTCATTCACATGTCAATTCTTTTTAGGTTTTTAAGTAAATTTGGACAGGGATCATCAAGTGATAATCTTGTCACAGTCACATTTGTAAATGCTGCACAATAGTAAAACCTGAAAGCATGTCAAATGTGATTAAATTGTGTCATTATATATGGTAACCATAAACCTTTACAACATATTTTAGAAATAATGTCTGTAATTTGGAATTGGAATTTCCCCATTGTGGGACAAATAAAGGAATATCTTATATCTTATCTTATCTTAATTTCTAACTTGCATTTAGACCCACCAAAATCAAATCATTAACATAAGGTACATGTCATGCCAATAAATCCTTTACAAAATGTTTTTGTTGTCTTCATACATTGATATTATACTGACGTCAAAATCTTTTCAGAACAGTTTATACTTTCATAAAGACTGTAAATATGTAAACCCATCTTGAAGTTAGCTGTGGCAAAGCATGATATGACCAGATTAACTTGTGATACAACAGCTGTTTTCATTGATCTTATTTCCTTTTAAAGTCTACAGACTTTTATTTCACTAATCACAATGATATTCTGTACATGTCAGCAAACTCTTACTTACAAATCATTTCTTTCCTTCAGTCACAAATTGAAGAGACAGGAGCTAAAACCGAGCGATTCAGACAGAGGCTGAAAAGAGGAGCTCAGCTATAGGCAGTATGAGAAAAATAATGTGTTTTTTGGACATTAAAACATCTAAACCTATTGTAGGAGAGCCACAAAATACAATTATGAACCTGAAAAAGGGGCATAATATGACTCCTTTAAAGGAGTAGCACACAAAATAAAATAATAATAAATAATTACTTACTTAATGCCTAATGTTATCTATTTGGCTGCATCACATTTATTGTTTGTTTACCCTTTTATTGGTTTTAAGGTAATATTAACCTGGGTTACAACGGCAAGTAGGGTGATTTTATGTATTTCATTATATGTTCAGTGAGTTTTGAACTTGTGTCTTTACTTTTCTACAGGAACAGCTCGTCCAAATATAATGACATCATCTCTAAAAGTGTTCTGATCCAATCAGGATCTCCCGCTGTCTACCAGCTGAAACCAAAGAAAGAGAATATTGGAACTCTAACAAGAATGACTCTTGGTGAAAAGATGTGAACAAGACAAACAGAACCATTTTACTTGTTGGTGAAACAGGAGCAGGAAAATCTACTCTGATCAACGCTCTGGTCAACTACACCATGGGAGTGAAGTGGGAGGACAATGTCTGGTTTCAGATCGTAGAGGACGAGAAGAACGAGAAGGAGCAGAAGGAAGAAGGGGAGAGAATTAAATCAGAGAGTCAGACACCAGATGTGATTGTTTATGAGATCTTTGGTTTTGAAGATAAAACTCTGTCCTACTCTCTGACCATCATCGATACTCCTGGATACGGAGATACCAGAGGGATCGAACAAGATGACATCATCAGTCACAGATTATTCGACTTGTTCCGCTCAGAGGACGGAGTCCATGAGATCAATGCAGTGGGTCTGGTGCTGAAAGCGACTGAGAATCGACTCAGTGACAGAGTGAGGTACATCTTTGATTCAGTGATGTCTCTGTTTGGAAAAGATGTGGAGAAGAACATTGTTGCCCTCATCACTCACTCAGATGGTCTGACATTTAAAAATGCCCTCCAAGCTCTAGAAGATGCAAAAATTAAATATGCCAAGAATGACAATAAGCCGGTTTATTTCCAGTTCAACAACCACCAGAACAAACCGAAAACAGAGATAGATACAGCTGCTTTAAAAAGTGCATGGAGCTTAACAACAGCAGGTATGAGTCAATTCACTGACTTTCTGAAAGACACTTCATCTCAGAAGCTGATAACAACTGTTGAAGTGTTGAATTCACGAATCAGACTGACAGCCTGCATCCAAAACCTGAAAGAGAGAGTTGAGTTTATTGAACTACAACAGAAAGAAATCCAACAGACTGAGGAAGCTCTGAAGAAATATGAACAAGAGATGAAGAACAATGAGAAGTTCACTGTAGAAGTTGATGAGGTCTACAAAGGTGAACAATCTATTGATGGTGGGATGTGGTGGAAGGTGTTTTATGAAGGAGCTGTCTGCTGTACAGTCTGTGAAGAGAACTGTCACTATCCTGGATGTACAATGGCCTGGAAACCAGGACACTGTGAGGTCATGAAAGATGGCCGCTGCACTGTTTGTACCAGGAAGTGTCCTGTATCAGCTCATGTGAAAGAAAAGTGGATCTATGTGAACAAGACAAGAAAAGTTCAGAAGACCTTAGAAGAAGTGAAAGTGAAGTATGAAAAGAACAAGACAGAAAGTGAGAGCAGGTTGAACCTTTTGGAAACTCTAAAGAAGGAAACAGAAGAACTTCAGAAAGATAAAGATCAGTGGTTGGAAGAGTCCTTCCAGCATGTTGTCAAACTGGAGCAGATCGCCCTGAATACTGATTCACTGTCCACTCTTGTCCACTTGGACTTCCTGATTGAGAAGATGAAGGAGAAAGGAGACACAGTGAAGGTCCAGAAACTGGAAGAGATGAAAAGACGAGTGGATAAAGATAAAGGAGCCCGGGCAGCGCTGAGTTACGGGTTCAGTAAACTAACAGCAGCTGGTAAATCAGCATTTAAAGAGCTGATGAAGTAAGTTCCAGCGTCACTGTGAGCTCTCAGTATGATGTCGTCCAGTACAACACTGCAGACTACAACCTTAATAATAATCATATATTTACATTAATGCTCTCTGACAGTGTCAGTCAAACCTGAACATTATTGATCTGTTAATGTAGAATTTATGTCTGAGCTGTTGTATTGGACTGCATTAGATTTTACAGCTGTTTCTAATAAAGTACCACTGAGTGCATATCTGCTAATTAATATATGATAGTGTGTTATTAACCATTTATTACATATTTATATATTGTTAATGAATGCTGAGTAAGGTTAATGGTTTTAAATGCTTTTCAAATGTTTCTAATAATTTGATTTTGTGAATCTCTTTGAAGTCTTTATAATACAGATATACTTTTAACAAACAGCTACAACAATTTGGGCCAAAGATTTTTTTATTCAAATTAGTAGATATAAATATTATTTAGTTTTATTACATTTAATTTCATGTAGCTTTTAAAAAAGAATAATAAATGACATGTTTGGGATGTACGAGGAGGGAAGGATAATACCTATAAATCTAATTAAGTCCAAAGTGACACCTTTACAATGTTTGTTTAGCCCAACCAACTGCTGCTGCTTTACTGTGAGACTAAAAGGGTTTTATAAAGACAGCAAGTAGGGTGATTTTATGTATTTCATTCTATGTTCAGTGAGTTTTGAACTTGTGTCTTTACTTTTCTACAGGAACAGCTCGTCCAAATATAATGACATCATCTCTAAAAGTGTTCTGATCCAATCAGGATCTCCCGCTGTCTACCAGCTGAAACCAAAGAAAGAGAAGATTGGAACTATAACAAGAATGACTCTTGGTGAAAAAGATGTGAACAAGACAAACAGAACCATTTTACTTGTTGGTGAAACAGGAGCAGGAAAATCTACTCTGATCAACGCTCTGGTCAACTACACCATGGGAGTGAAGTGGGAGGACGATGTCTGGTTTCAGATCGTAGAGGACGAGAAGAGAAGGCAGTCAGAGAGTCAGACATCAGATGTGATCGTTTATCGGATCTTTGGTTTTGAAGGTAAAACTCTGCCCTACTCTCTGACCATCATCGATACTCCTGGATACGGAGATACCAGAGGGATTGAACACGATGTCATCGTCAGTCACAAATTATTAGACTTGTTCCGCTCAGAGGACGGAGTCCATGAGATCAATGCAGTGGGTCTGGTGCTGAAAGCGACTGAGAATCGACTCAGTGACAGAGTGAGGTACATCTTTGATTCAGTGATGTCTCTGTTTGGAAAAGATGTGGAGAAGAACATTGTTGCCCTCATCACTCACTCAAATGGAATAAAACCTAAAAATGCTCTGAAAACCCTCGAGGATGCAAAAATTGAGTTTGCCAAAGATGAAAAGAATCAGCCTGTTCACTTCCTGTTTGATAACTGTCAGGATGAAGACAGGACAGAGGACACAGAATACTTTAAACATGCAGATACAATATCAACAAAAGGACTGAGACAGTTCACAGACTTTCTGGAAAAAAATGAACCTCAACAACTGAAGACAACCGGGAACAAAAAAGACATCACAGTACCAAGCCGACAACAAAGAAGCATTAAAAATACAGAAACAGAAACTGTCCCATACAAAGCTACCCGCTGTACATCCTGTCAGAAGAACTGTCATTATCCATGTGGATCCAGAGAGCCCTCAGAGTGTTTGAAGATGGAAGAGGGCCACTGCACTTCATGTAAGTGTCCTGAATCAGATCATGTGACAGAAAAGAAGATCTATAAGGAGTAGACTAGAAGACCTGAAAGATGAGAGTCGCAGAGAAGGTCCATAAACTGGAAGAGATGAAAAATGACAAACTATTATCTAAATAGTTGCCAATCAGTCAAACCTGAACATTATTGATCTGTTAATGTAGAATTTATGTCTGAGCTGTTGTATTGGACTGCATTAGATTTTACAGCTGTTCCTAATAAAGTACCACTGAGTGCATATCTGCTAATTAATATATGATAGTGTGTTATTAACCATTTATTACTGCAGCTGTTACTGCTTTATTCATCAGCCTCTAATGTACCAATAATGTGTGTGTGTGTGTGTGTGTGTGTGTGTGTGTGTGTGTGTGTGTGTGTGTGTGTGTGTGTGTGTCTGTGTGTGTGTTTTACTTCCTGTTCTCTTTAAAGAACAAGCAGCAAATTGGAACCAAGCTGAAACCATGAAATGTTTTTACATTAAAAATTAAAAATAGTTGCC
>NW_026136943.1:0-33644 GCF_905237075.1 Dicentrarchus labrax | reverse complement strand
TATGTACTTTCATCCACCACAACTTCTGCTTCACCTTCGGCTGTTGCCCTGACAACGGTGCAGTCACGGCCACTATCTGTCCGCAGGTTAGTTTCACTTTGTGAGCTCGTCATGTCGCAACTTCTTCTTTTATCCATCTGAAGGTTTGTAGGAGACACTTTCACTGTTTGAGTCCTCAGTGAGTCTTTGTTCATCTTGTTGGTTTAGTTCAGTCGAAAGAGCAGAAACAACAATCAACTTCAAAGTAAGTAACTTCATGGAAGATTTATTCATGAGTACAGTGGGAGTCTTTCTTACCAAGATTAATTATATTGCAAGTGTATCTTACATAGTCATAGTTAGGGTCATTATTATTAGTAGTAGTAGTAATAGTAGTGGTAGTAAGGTTCTAGTGTTTATTTTTAAAAATAGTAGTTGTCACACATTTTATATTTATTTTCTGTTACTGTAATTATTATATTGGGTTAGGTCTCTGTACTCCTCCTCCCTATCATGTGTGATACATCATCATTATTTTAAGAGGGTTTTGTATACATGCAGCCCTATAGGAGAGGGCTATAGTAAGTTTGGGGTTTAAGAGTCACTTTGTACTGTAATGGTTGAAAGGTCAGCCTTTGTTTTTTATTTTCTCCAATACTACCTACATTTGGTGTGAATATAATACAATGTGCTTATTTGAGTGACTAAGTCACACCTCAGACAGTCCCTTAGGAAGTATTCACATTGTTTACTGCAGTAAAAGTAGTCATACTACACTATAAAAACACTGCAGTACAACTTGAAGTAGTCAGTGAACAGAATGTCCTCTGTTAGTGTTGTATTATTATATTAGTGGATGATTATTATTGATGCATTAACATGTAATCAGTACTTTAATGTTGGAGTTGCCTCAGGTGGAGCCAATATGAAATACTTCAAATACTTTCTGCTTGAATGTAAAATAATTAATTCTATTTTATAAACATTTGCCAGATAAATGCAGCTCCATGAGGCCATCTAGTGGTCTGATAGTAGAAGAAGATCAGCTGATGGCAGCTTTCTGCTCTCATTCTTCCTGAACACTGACCAGTGAGAACAAGCAGCATCTCCTCTGGCCAATAACAAACAACTATTGATCCATGTATTGATTAGTTTGAAATGTGTGACAGTGATGAGAAAAGGCCATCAGTAGTTAAAAATGATAAAAGATACATAACACAGACAAACTGTATAAAAAGTTCCCTAAACAGGAAATAATCTGCTCAGAATTCATCCAAATCAACTTCAACTTCTTGCAGTTACTGAGTTCAATATTTGGGTTGATTGTACAGTTTTGGATATGATATGAAATATTTATAAAATATGTCACTCAGTCAGGGATCGTCAGTTTACTCAGAGATAGAAAAAGGTTGGGAACCACTGATGTAAAGGATGAATGAGTGATGATGAGTTCTCAGTGCTGATCAGTGATTGGACTGATGCTTTCAGCTCTGCTCTCAGTGTTTCCTCTACAGATGAAGGTAGAAAGTCTCTGGGAGCTGATGTGGATGTGAATTCAGCAGCAGCTGCCAAGGTAACAGGATTGATTTTGGATTATTGGACTAGCTGCCACTGCATGCTCTGACTGGATATAGTAGACTTGGAAAAAGAGCAACATTTCAACTGTTGAGGAGCTTTTCAAAGTCAGTCAAATAGAAGTGAAAAGTAAAAAAGCAACATGAAGTGTATTCCTCTAGTCTTCAACCAATCAGACTAAAGAGCATTGTGAATGTCATTTCTTAGATACTGCAGCTCAAAGTGCCAACAGCATTTCTACTCTGCCAGGGAAACTGTCAGATAAGTGGATTTAGTATTGAGCTGAATGAGCCGTTTCCTCCAATCAGAGCTGTGTGTGTTTGTCATGTGACTGAGAGGAATGATGTGTGATCTCTCCCAACAGGTTGCTGTGTCTGTGTGAAGGTGTGGGCTCTGCTATGAATCAGTGTGAGGACAGAGAGGAGGGAGTCCCTCCCTCTAAAAGAAAAAAGTGTGGGGAACATGACACAAGGACCAAAGCTCAGAGGTGAGATGAGGATCTCTAACTGTCCATGACTCTTCTCCATGTCACAAAGGCTTTGATTCTCCATTTGAAACAAAGACATTTATCTGAGCAAAAGTACGTAGTTGTCAGTATTCAAACAGGGCTGGACAATCTGATCTCAAATCAGTATCAGGAGAAACTGTCACATTCAGCTTCATAATGAGAAATGTAACAGTAACGTGTTGCTCACTGCTGATGTTTGTCCTGATTCATTCCAGTCTGACCAGTTTCACATTCTGCTCTTCTGGACTGGACTGGGAGCTGATTGCTCGCTGGTTAGATGTTGTAGCTGCTCTCACTTTAATTATATGGAATTCAGACAGTGTGTTGAAGTGTGTGACATCAGTAAATTGTGTTCAGTAACACATCCATAATGTCAGTAATTGAAGACATTGTTCTTATTGTCCAGCCCTGTATTCAAACATTTCAAATTATACATAATTTCACAAAGTCTTTGATTCAGTGAGAATGGTTCTGAATATGTGAGCTTTAATGAATTTCTTTCTATCAGGATCCATCAGAGACCAGACTGTCCTGAACCTGAACCCAGCTGTGTGTCCATGAAGAGTGACCACTCTATGGTTCATCCTATAGAGTTCAAAGATGTCCGCCACTCTGTTGATCAAAGGTGAGGATTTCAAACTGATGATGAAAATAAAGTTATGTGTTTTTATCAGACTCTCTTTCTAATTGAACAAATAGTTGCAGCAGTTTATAGAAACTCACTGTCTGTTCGTCTTTTTATCCTAATTGGACCGATATGGTCACTCCACCGCATCATTTCCCCACTGCACACTGCACTGAATACAACTTTAATAAATACACTGAAACATTTCTAAATCAAACACTGACTTTATAGAAATCCTAACCATGAACTCCCTGGATACAAATAGACTGCGTACAGTAGGTGTATTCAGTCACTGGCAGGTTTTGTCTCTGTGTGTTGTGGGTGCAGTGCAGAATTTATCCTGTTTTTGTATCAGGAGGAAAAAACCTGAACCCAGCTGTGTGTCCATGAAGAGTGACCGCTCTATGGATCATCCTTATCATTTCAAAGATGGCCACCACTCTGTTGATCAAAGGTGAGGATTTCAAACACATTATGACAATAAAATGATGTCTTTTTCAGTTCTGAGATCTCCAGTTTTTAAACCTTTACTGACTCATAGGAAATTCTCTGAGCACCAACACTCTTTTTCAGCAGCAGCTGCCTCACACTCACACAGTCAAACACATTCACACTGGGAGCTGCCCAGTACAACCAGTCTGATACAAGCAGACACTGAGCAGCTCCACTGGACCACTTGGAACCTCAGCAGTGTACAGTGAGGGCGGGAGAGCTATATGGAGGGGTTGGTAAGAGCTGTTGGGAAGGAACCAAACTTAGCTGTTGATTCTCAGTTGGATCAGCAAGATTAGTAAACCTTTACCACTACAGGGAGTCATCAGATTCACTGTTCACGTCCAAATATCACTTCATGGACCTTTACCTTGTATTTGTCTCTTTGTGGACAGACATAATGTGAGATAATTCTTGGTTCCTCCACAGAGTGGACCAGGAGAGCTCAGAGCCTCCCAGTGGTCAGTCTGCCCAGCAGCATCAAACAGACCTGGACTCCATATTTATGGTCTGTACATGGACAACAACTACTTTTACATCTATTGTGTTCACAATAATCTCCATGCTGCACTTTTTAGACCAGTGGATTGTCAGTCTGTTCAACATGGATCTGATGTTTGCTTCCATGATTTGACTTTGATTGAGTCATTCATATAATATTCTGTTCCAGCTGCTGGAGGACAACATTGTCACTTTTGCGAAGAATGAGCTGAAGACGATCCAGAAGGTTCTGAGTTCAGATTACCCCGGATGCTTAGAGAGTCAAAAGGAGGGTGAGCAGGTGTTGGACGGTGAGGATGAAGAGCAGAGGAAGAGCAGTAGAGAGGCATTTCTGAAGATCACACTGCACTTCCTGAGGAGAATGAAGCTGGAGGAGCTGGCTGACCATCTGCAGAGCAGTAAGAGGATTTCTCTAAAGATTTAACTCGCTGGATAAATGAGACATTTACTGATGTCTCAAGAGATGGACCAAAATATATTCAAATATTCAAAAACAATACATAATATAAATTCACTAATATATCATTGTGCATTATTAGAGATTAAACACATTAATACATCAATAATCATAATCACAAGTCTCTTGAAGTATTTTTAAACTGTGATCTTGTAAGCTAAGTACAAGATCTGAGCACTTTACGTGTGTGTTAAAATAACTTTTAAGAATTATTTTTAATATTTCATCCTAAATTTTGCTCTATTATTACTCATGAAGGTGTAACCAATCAGATAGAGTTGTGGGCGGGACACTGAGCGAGACTACAAAAAGAGAGAAGTGGCTGCATCAGAACAAAAATTGCACATTTTAAAAAGTATATATTGTTTGGGCACTAAGATTCCTCAAAAAAGTTTTTTGAGGCTAGCTTCTGCCAGGTGGGTACTGCCAGAAGTTCAGCCCATTAACTTTGTGCTGCAGAGCAAAACTTAAGAGCATGTATGTGGGCAACAGCCAATTTATACTCCATGATCAAGTCCACTTCCCCTTATTGAGATGAAGGGAGGCAGTAGGTTATCACCTGGCAATATGAAAGTCCCATTAGCTAAAAAAAAGTTTGGGAACCCCAGCTTTAGTGTATTTTCTTTATAAATCACTCAATGATCTTCTTTTCTGTGTGTTCATAAAGGACATATTGTTGGAGTTTGTCAGCGTGAACTTAAATCTAACTTGAAGAAGAAGTTCCAGTGTGTGTTTGAGGGGATTGCTAAAGCAGGGAACCAAACACTTCTGAACCAGATCTACACAGAGCTCTACATCACAGAGGGAGGGACTGCAGTGGTCAATGATGAACATGAGGTCCGACAGATTGAAACAGCATCAAGGAAACCAGACAGACCAGAAACAACAATCAGACAAGAAGACATCTTTAAAGCCTTACCTGGAAGAGATCAGCCAATCAGAACAGTGATGACAAAGGGAGTGGCTGGCATTGGGAAAACAGTGTTAACACAGAAGTTCACTCTGGACTGGGCTGAAGGCAAAGCCAACCAGGACATACAGTTCACATTTCCATTCACTTTCAGAGAGCTGAATGTGCTGAAAGAGAAAAAGTACAGCTTGGTGGAACTTGTTCATCACTTCTTTACTGAAACCAAAGAAGCAGGAATCTGCAGGTTTGAAGAGTTCCAGGTTGTGTTCCTTTTTGACGGTCTGGATGAGTGTCGACTTCCTCTGGATTTCCACAACACTGAGATCCTGACTGATGTTACAGAGTCCACCTCAGTGGACGTGCTGCTGACAAACCTCCTCAGGGGGAAACTGCTTCCCTCTGCTCGACTCTGGATAACCTCACGACCTGCAGCAGCCAATCAGATCCCTCCTCATTGTGTTGACATGGTGACAGAGGTCAGAGGGTTCACTGACCCACAGAAGGAGGAGTACTTCAGGAAGAGGTTCAGAGATCAGGAGCAGGCCAGCAGAATTATCTCCCACATCAAGACATCGCAAAGCATCCACATCATGTGCCACATCCCAGTCTTCTGCTGGATCACTGCTACAGTTCTGGAGGATGTGTTGAAGACCAGAGAAGGAGGAGAGCTGCCCAAGAGCCTGACTGAGATGTACATCCACTTCCTGGTAGTTCAGTCCAAACTAAGGAACGTCAAGTATGATGGAGGAACTGAGACAGATCCACACTGGAATAAAAAGAACAGGAAGATGATTGAGTCTCTGGGAAAACTGGCTTTTGAGCAGCTGCAGAAAGGCAACCTGATCTTCTATAAATCAGACCTGACAGAGTGTGGCATCGCTATCAGAGCAGCCTCAGTGTACTCAGGAGTGTTCACACAGATCTTTAAAGAGGAGAGAGGACTGTACCAGGACAAGGTCTTCTGCTTCGTCCATCTGAGTGTTCAGGAGTTTCTGGCTGCTCTTCATGTCCATCTGACATTCATCAACTCTGGAGTCAATATGCTGGCAGAACAACAAACAACATCCCTGAAGTCTAAATTATTTAAACACCAACAGAATCTAAACTATCTCCACCAGAGTGCTGTGGACACGGCCTTACAGAGTCCAAATGGACACCTGGACCTGTTTCTTCGCTTCCTCTTGGGTCTTTCAATGCAGACCAATCAGAATCTCCTACGAGGTCTGCTGATACAGACAGACAGTAGCAATCAGGAAACAGCCCAGTACATCAAGAAGAAGATTGAAGAGACTCCCTCTGCGGAGAGAAGCATCAATTTGTTCCACTGTCTAAATGAACTGAATGATCGTTCTCTAGTGGAGGAGATCCAACAGTTCCTGAGTTCAGGAAGTCTCTCCACAGATAAACTGTCTCCTGCTCAGTGGTCAGCTCTGGTCTTCATCTTACTGTCATCAGAAAAAGATCTGGACGTGTTTGACCTGAAGAAATACTCTGCTTCAGAGGATGCTCTTCCGAGGCTCCTGCCAGTGGTCAAAGCCTCCAACAAAGCTCTGTAAGTACAGAGAGAGTTGAATTTCTTTCTTATTACTTAAATACTTGCTTGTTTTTTCTTTATTATTGTCTTTTCAGACTGAGTGACTGTAACCTCTCAGAGAGAAGCTGTAAAGTTCTGTCCTCAGTTCTCAGCTCCCAGTCCTCTAGTCTGAGAGAGCTGGACCTGAGTAACAACAACCTGCAGGATTCAAGTGTGAAGCTTCTGTCTGCTGGACTGGAGAGTCCACACTGTACACTGGAAATTCTCAGGTCAGGATCCATCAATGTGTTCAACTGATTACCACAAATATTCTGATTCACATGAAGGCAACACTATGGTTTTGGGGGACATTAAGTGTCTGTTTCAGTTTCAGAGTATCCAGCAGCAGCAGCTTTCATCCAACAAGCTCTGATAAAGCCACTGTACACTGTGGTCAGCAGATAGTGAACACAGTGGAGCATTTAGCAGCTACAGAGCCAGATATTTCCCTCAGGAGTTGGTAGAGAGCAAACACAGAGATAAAGAGAGTGAATATTGGACTTAGATTCAGCAGGTGACAGAAACACATCTCCAGTGGGATGATCATGTTCCACCTGGCTGCTGATTGATATCATGTTAGAAATAACTACTTTATAAATAGATTTGTTTACTTCTTGTTTTCACTGAACCCCAAGTGAACAAAGAAATCAGTTGGTGCAGGTCATTTGATTTACTGACTGACTGGTTGAGGAAACTGAGTCGGAACTTTATGATGATTGTCAATATAATGCTGGTAATAACACATAATCAATTGGTAAAAATAATGAGCTGTAGCAATCGGCCAGTAAGAAGCTCCACTTAACTAAAAGAATATCAGCTGATGAATAATAAGTGCTCTATGTGAAGATGTAAGTCCATTTGTAGAGAATAACCTCTTTGTACAAAATAACATCCAGTTTGTAAGAAAATTCAAATATTTAACAATAACAGGCTAATTCAGTTTTTATTTTCATAGTCCAACCCTGACAATGTTTGCTTAGAAAATGCAGCTGAATACTCCTGGTTTACATCAAATCTGTAAATACAATGCTTATTTCAATCTCAAAGAAGCCCAAAAACATGTTTGAAATTTGAGTTAATCTAAATTTCCAATGAACAAACAGTCGGAGGAAGAAAGACTTGACTTTTAAAATAACATTAGCTACACTAAAGCGGATAGCCCTCAATCTGAGGGAGAGCTGCAGGGGGAAGGAGAGAGTACAGGAGAGGAAATGAGACAAAAGCAGAAGATAAAATAAAATAAGGAGATGTGGAGAAGTCACAGTGGAGAGTGAGAAAAGGAAAGACATACGCGGAGAGCTCTGTTCTTCAGATTGAGAACAATCAGTACATTTATTTACTGCTTTCAAAACTTGGATTTTAAACCGTTCACACTGGTTGGTTCTTAACCACTGTGTCATATGTTTACAACCATATAATGTACAGCTTGTATCATCATTTGAATATCTTATCAAATGTGATTTCATTTTAATACAAATGTTATTCTGTCTCTTCAGACTGAGTGGCAGTAACCTCTCAGACAGAAGCTGTAAAGTTCTGTCCTCAGTTCTCAGCTCCCAGTCCTCTAGTCTGAGAGAGCTGGACCTGAATAACAACAACCTGCAGGATTCAGGACTGAAGCTTCTGTCTGCTGGACTGGAGAGTCCACACTGTACACTGGAAACCCTCAGGTCAGGATCCATTGATGTGTTCAGCTGATGACCACATATATTCTGATTCACATGAAGGCAACACTATGAAGATTTGGTATTTGTTGATGTGACTTGTGCCATAAAGAGAGACCCTTGTCCCAACCAAAAAATAAATATTACAATGTGCAAGAACAGGCGTACAGAGGAACCATTCATCCTGGTACAAGTCAGCGTAACATCAAAATGATTCTGAAGCGGTTATTTTATCGTAGAAATATTACACCACATTGCTTCAGTGGATAAAATCATGACCTCCACAACATTATCTCTGCTTATTGGATTTGACACCTGTTTTGTTTATTTTGTTTCAGTCTCTTTCCATGAACATGTTTATTATGTAATGTGTTCTGTGTGTTTGCAGGCTGTCAGGCTGTCTGATCACAGAGGAAGGCTGTGCTTCTCTGGCCTCAGCTCTGAGCTCCAACCCCTCCCATCTGAGAGAGCTGGACCTGAGCTACAATCATCCAGGAGACTCAGGAGTGAAGATACTGTCTGCTGGACTGGAGGATCCAAACTGGAGACTGGACACTCTCAGGTATGAAGAGGATCAACACAGACAGGAACAGTAGCCAGGATTATCCAACACAGAGATGTGAACAACAGTGTCAAAGTCAGACACGTTGTACATCCAACATTTACTGACTGACTAGTAGAGGAAGAGTCTGAACTTTATGATGATTGTCAATATAATGCTAATAACAATACATCATCAATAGAATAATTAGCTGTAGCAATCGGCCAATAAGAAGAATCTCCACTTAACTAAAAGAATATCAGCTGATGAATAATAAGTGTTCCATGTGAAGATGTAAGTCCATTTGTAGAGAATAACCTCTGTGTATGACAGTGATGTAATGTCCATGTTTTCATGCTGAAAGAGGATGTACTGGTCTGACCCCCCTCCTCCTTTCAGGGTGGAGCCTGCTGGAGTCCGATGGTTGAGACCAGGTCTGAGGAAGTGTAAGTGTGTTTTTAATTGATTTCTGTGATCACATTTTTTAATTGTGTAATATAGGCGTTATATAGGGTAGGGTGATATTACATCAAAAACATTCACATCGTCATAAATATCTTTCCACTACCCTGCTTTATCCCCATGGAGAGTGGGGGGGTCTGCTAATACAGACACCTGACTATGAGAAAGTTTGCTTAAACTTTTGTCACTGCTCCTCTATGATTGTCTTTTTAAAGAAGGGTTTAACTAATTATATGGCTCCACTGTGTAGAAACTTAGGATACATCATTGAGGAATAAAGACCCATTGTAGGTACCTATACATATATATACCTATATATAGAGAGCGATTATGAGATGAGAAAAAGAGCCTAGTAATGGCAAGGTTCTTTAACATTAACTTAAACCATAAAGGCCATACACAACATACCAGTAGCTACCTGCAGTTTAAAGGTGTTAATGTGTATGAAAAAAAATCTTAAGCTTCCTTGCTTGAGTTGAAGATGTGCAGAATATATATATAGTATAAAGTCACACTTAGAGTATGTAAAGTGACTGCAGGCTTCCTCTTCACCAGAGGTACATAGCAGGGTTTAAGGTGAACCAGGTTGTGATCTAACCTGCCCAGAGGGGGGAGAGAAGAGGAGATGTATGCATCCATAATGTTAGCATACATCAGATCCAGGGTCCTCTCCTCTCTGGTAGGACAGCTCACGTAGCTACTGTTTAAAAGGCAGAACTCCGATGTGATTAAAGTCTCCCGACATGATGATGAGGGCACTGGGGTGTTGAGTTTGAAGTTTGGAGATGGTGGTGTGTATGATGCAGGCAGATGTTGGGTTTGCAGAGGGAGGGATGTACACAACGTGCGGGATCTCTCTCAGTAGATGATATGGAGTCCAACGGCCGCAGTTCAACATCTGGCCCACAGAGCTGTTCGCTCTCAGTACAATCCCGGTCCACCCGGACGGTGTGGAAGCCATCCACGGAGACGTGCAGCCATGTCTCAGTGAAACACATCAGACTGCACTCCCGGTACTCTGCGTGGCTCCATGTTAATGCCGTTAGCTCGTTCATTTTGTTGATGAGAGACCGCACATTCATCAAAACAAGAGAGGGGAGACACGGCTTAAATCTTCTCCTTCTCCATTAGCCCCCGTCCCGTCTCGACCCTCCTCTCTTCCACCAACATTGCTTCCCTCCTCTGCATCCCTGGTGTGTTTTTGTGGCCGGGCCCAAAACTCTAATTCCAGGGCCTGCTTAAAATCAGTCAAATTATCTAAATTAAAAACCGACAACGCAAGTTATAAGTGCGGACCAAAACATTTCACATAAATCAGCTCAAAATTGCCACGCAGCGCTTACTTCCTGTTGCCAGTAGGTGGCGCTATCACTATGTCTGAATGTTGTCATGTAGACATGTTCAAGGCGAGACTGTTATCAAACACGTGAAGTTTATTGGAGATTGGACATTGCACACTGAAGTTATGAGAGCTGTTTTATGGCGAATCTGCTGAAATTGACAAGTTGTCACTGGCACGTGGTTTGATGTACAGTCACAAATAGCTCAACTTTTAATCAACACCATTTTTTGACTGTACTGACCAATTTTGAAGCATATCCGATAAATTCTCTAGGAGGAGTTCGTTCAAATACAACGCGAAAAGTTTGTCGAAAGTGAAAATGAAAATCAAAATGGCCGACTTCCTGTGGGGTTTCGGGTATGGGTCCAGGAGGCTTTTTTGTACGTCCCGGCATGTTACACGTTCCTACTGAGTTTTGTACATATCGGTGAAACATGGCGCTGGGGCTGCTGTTTTTTTATCCTGTAGGGGGCACTACAAACACGACGAACACGATTTTTGGTATGTGAGCTTCAGGCACTACTCTACACGTGCCCTGTGAATTTCATATTCATAACTATTACGGTCACAGCACAGTGATTTATCATACCACCAGACCGCCACCTAGTGGCGGATTGTTGACACATTTTTTAGCGAGCCTCAGGGAGCCATGGGGAAGCATCCTACCAAGTTTCATCTTAATCACACATACCGTTGTAGAGATATAAACTTCTTCATTTTAAAGAGCGCCACTTAGGGGCGATGGCCTGAAATTTTGCACGATGCTTAAGGAAGACATGAGGAACTATGGACCCAAGTTTGGTGTCAATCAGACATACCAATGTGGAGAAATGGTCCACTTCCTTTTTGACGAAAAATCCACAGGAAGTTCTAATTTTATAACGTGCTGGTTTTTTGAAATATCAAAATTCTGTTAATCACTTTTTTATTATGAGGGTCCTCAGAGATGCTACGTGAAAAATTTTGTGCGAATCGGACAAAGTGCATGGGGGAACACGGAAAAATAGTTTATGGACATTTTGCGTTCTAGCGGAGAAAAAATTATAGGCGGGAGTGGGCGTGGCCTATATGGGGAGATTCAGCTCTATTCACCAAACGCGTGGATACAAGGTTTTTGAATGTGCGACAAACTATGCAGAAGTTATTAGCCTAAACGCATTTTTTATGATACTAGCACCACCTAGTGGCCTACCCGAAAGCGACCCATAGAATATCCCCATTTTCACCAGGCCTGACAACTCTGCCAAATAAAATTGACTTTTCGTATATGTTCAGGGGGGCAAAAGTGCAGTCAAAGGGGGCTAAAAATAATAGGTAAGAAGAAGAAGAAACATAGCAAATACAATAGGGACCTCCAGCGGTCGCTGGCTCGGTCCCTAAATATAATGTCCATAAAATGCTGCGTCCCTCGTGCGCAGTCCACGGTCGCCACCACCTGTGGTTCGTTGCGCTAATTAGTCTGAGCACTGCCTGTGAGTATGTGCGTAGTTCAGGGCCAGTACGTAAAAAGAAACACTACATGCAATAGAAAACCAAATCACAGCAAACCAAACAAAACAACAAAACATGCAACACAAAAAACGGACACACATTTTCTCCAGAGTTCAGGTGCCGGCCGGCATTAGTGCCATCAGCTGTTCTCTAGAGTAAACAAGGGCAGCATGTCCCGGTGGAAGTGGTATTAAAACACGAAAACAAAACACAAAAACTCTATCAAACAACATCGTTAGAGAGGGCAGGACTTCATAGAGTTACAGTGAAAAAAATAAGAACGAACAAAAACTGTGACATCACTCATTCACAGCTCTGATGTCATCATTAAAGTGTCAATCAATGATCAGATGATAGATCAATAACTGCAGCTGTATTGTGTCTTGTTCTCTCCATCAGATTCCTGTGAACTCACAGTCGACACAAACACAGTGAACAGAAACATCAAACTGTCTGACAACAACAGGAAGGTGATAGTTGTGAAGGAGGTTCAGCCATATCCTGATCATCCAGACAGATTTGACTACTGGCCTCAGCTGCTGTGTAGAAATGGTCTGACTGGTCGCTGTTACTGGGAGATTGAGTGGAGAGGACAGGTTTCTATATCAGTGAGTTACAGAGGAATCAACAGGAGAGGAAACAGTAGAGACTGTTTGTTTGGAAGGAATGATCAGTCCTGGTGTGTGGAGTGCTCAGATGGTCGTTACTCTGTCTGGCACAACAAGAAAAGAACATCCATCTCCTCCTCCTCCTCCTCCTCCTCCTCCTCCTCCTCTGGTAGAGTAGCAGTGTATGTGGACTGTCCTGCTGGCACTCTGTCCTTCTACACAGTCTCCTCTGACACACTGATCCACCTCCACACCTTCAACACCACATTCACTGAACCTCTTTATCCTGTGTTCGGGTTTGGGTTCTGGTCTGGTTCCTCAGTGTCTCTGTGTCCTCTGTAGGAGGGAGAGAGAAACTTTCTCACTGCTGACCAGATAGTTCAGTCTGTACAGGATCACACACAGCTGATGTTAGTTAGTACCAACCTGATGTGTTTACTGTAATAGAGGAGGAAGAGGAGGATGAAGGAAGAGAAGAGCAAAGGATGATGGGATGAAGGAATCATGTGTGAGGGTAATGTGCAGCCTGCAGACGTAAAAAAAGACGTAAAATCTTTTTTAAACCACAGTTAGAGAAAAAATGTTTTTATGACTCAAATATTAAAGTGTGATCATTCAATTTGAATCTAAAACTGAACATTGCTACCTTAAAACTTGTGTGTGAAAGAAAATGTGTTCAACAAGAGTCTTTCAGGATCAAATTCAGCATCTGTGTAAAAATAATTAAAGGTGTAAAGAGTAGCTTTGATTTTGAACAATTCATCATGTTTGGTCATCGTGGAACAAATGTACAGACTTTAATAAGTCAGGTTGAAATCAAAAGAAATGAAAGTTCTGGGATGATTCTAGATAATAAATGATGCTGAAAACCACATTTAAATGATGTCAAAGCAAAACTGTCCAAATGGATCCCAACACTGTATAAACTGAAGGATTTATTAAATCCAGCTTCATTCTCCACTTTGTATTGTTCACTTCTACTTCCATACATCACTGACTGTGTGCTCGTTTGAGGAAACTCATATAAAACAAACAGAAATCTGATTTTTACTTTTGAAAAGAGAGACATAGGAAGTGTAAACCAAACTACTGATCAAGAACCAACTCAGCTGTTTATTCAATGAAAGGCTGTAAAATTCAGAGAGTTGGTGGATTTTCAACCAGCACAGATCAGGTATAAAGTCAGAAACTAATGACGAGCTGAAAGAGTTCAATGGTTGTTTGAAATTAGAGAAAGTCCAAATAATTTGAGAGGATCTGCAGGTTTAAGGACTGATGTCAAAAATCACTTAAGTTAAAGAGGTGAACTTGTGGAGCAGCTGTAGTGAGGAAATCAATCATTCCATAAAGAATCATTTCATGAACAAATATAAAAGTGATCAAACTGACATGTAGTCATTATTATAGTAGAGATGGTGTCACATAAGTCTGACGTCAAACAGGTCAAAGACTCAATAATCTGCAGCTTTTCACTCTGTACAAAATCAATCTTTCTCTTCTTCATTTGTTTTATCCTTTCAGTTTTTTTGTGTCATTATTTGTGTAAAATTTCAATTTGAGTTAATTTTCCTCCCAAAGTGTTTGTGCAGAAATATAAACAGGACGTTGATGTTAGTTTTTGTTTTAGTGAACTGAAGATTTCTGTCACTTTGTCATGACGTCAGTGTATTTTTTACTCAACATGTTGACTCTGAATGTTCCCTTTCTTATCAACATGTTTTTACTGATTATTCCTCTGCTGAAGCTAATGACTTCTATATTATTCATTTGATTTTATTGTTGGCAAAAACACATATTCATGAATCTTGCAATCACAAACAGTCTTTAACTGAACATTAAAACAATGTTTCTACTCAGAAAGTTTGTAAAACCTTCAATTTATCTACTTTATTCCGTTTTCTTTAATATTCTTGTCCTGATGTCACTGTGATGTCACTGTGATGTCACCATGGTGTATACTTTCTGTCTGTTGTTCTTGTTCAATAAAGTTTTAAAGAAATAAACCTGCTGGTGACTCCCAGTGTGCAGAGGTGGAGGAAGTATTCAGATCATTTACTTCAGTAAACGTATCAGTACTGTAATATAAAAATACCCCATCACATTGAAAATGTTTCTAAAGTATCAAAAGTAAAGTACTAATAATTAATAAGTGTGCCCTGTGAGTGTTACGCTGTTATATAAGATAGCATTGGATTGTTACTACTGATGCATTCATGTGTAACGAGTATCTTATAGTTGTAGAAGTCAAGGTGGAGATCATTTGAACTCTTTTAGAGTAACTGCAGCTGTCAGATAAATGTAGTGCAGTAAAAAGTACAATAGTCTCATTTTATTCTGCCACTCAGTAACGTCCGCGCCGCAATCATTGCTTCAGTACCAACAGGGGGCGCTGAAGTTCATCTGACTTTTCATTCTAACACTCAGGAGTTGTTGTGTGCTCCGAACAACCACCAGGTGACATCTGTGAGGGAGGTGGAGCCCGTGACAACAGCTGTGGGAAGCCCTCTGACTGTACATGGTAGTTGTAGTCCTATAGTATAATGCTTCCCTGCAGAGTTTAAACTGAAAAGAGGAAGAACAGCAACAACACAAAAAGTCAGAAATTACTGTGAGGTTGGAAACAATCAAAGCTCCTCTCTTCCCCGCTCTCTCTCTCTCTTCTGTACTCATTCATGTCTCATTAATGCATGTTACTAACTTCACCTCTTCCCCGGAGTTCTTGTGCTTTCTCGCAGGTTCTCATGGATCCTGGTGGTCCAGAGGTGGTGGTGGTCTTCAGAGTTTGTCTGAAGGGCTCCCAACTGTATTTGTCTCAACAGTTCATGCAGCATGTGTTGAGTGTGATGCTGCAGTGTGTAGCAAAGACATATTCATTTATGTACTTTCATCCACCACAAATTCTGCTTCACCTTTGGCCATTGCCCTGACAACGGTGCAGTCACTGCCACTATCTTGACTCCTCAGTGAGTCTTTGTTCATCTTGTTGGTTTAGAGTACAGTGGGAGTCTTTCTTAACACGATTACTTACATTGCAAGTGTATCTTACATAGTCATAGTTAGGGTCATTATTATTATTAGTAGTAGTACTAGTAGTAGTAGTAGTAGTAGTAGTGGTAGTAAGGCTCTAGTGTTTATTTATTTTCTTAAAATAAGAGGAAAAAAGTGGATGTTGCACATTTTATCTTTATTTTCTGTTATTGTAATTGTAATTATTATTATTTCAGTGTGTAGTCATTTTCATAGAGAACACCTAAAGAACATGATAGAAAACAGGATATGTTCTCGACTGTCTGCAGTGAACAGCACCAGCGGGGCACTGTGGCCTTATTGTCGTTGCCCCCTTAAAAGCTGGTTTCTGCCGCACCATCCATTGAAGCTCTGGGTTAGCTATCTGTACTCATCCTCACTATCATCTGTGATACACCATCATTATTTGAAGAGGGTTTTGTATACGTGCAGCCCTATAGAAGAGGGCTATAGTAAGTTTGGGGTTTAAGAGTCACTTTGTACTGTAATGGTTGAAAGGTCAGCCTTTGCTTTTTATTTTCTCCAATACTACCTACATTTGGTGTGAAAGTCACACTTCAGACAGTCCCTTAGGATGTATTCACATTGTTTACTGCAGTAAAAGTATTAATACTACACTATAAAAATACTGTAGAATTGAATTGATAAGTAAATTTAGCTCACATTATGTCTGTCCACACAGAGACAAACACAAGGTAAAGGTCCATGAAGTGATATTTGGATGTGAACAGTGAATCTGATGACTCCCTGTAGTGGTGTCCTGCTGATCCCACTGAGAATCAACAGCTCAGTGTTTAGCTTCAACTGTCAGTTTGGTTCAGTCCCAACAGCTCTAACCAACCCATCTATATAGCTCTCCCTCCCTTACTGTAAAAGCTGAAAAAGAGTGTTGGTGACCAGACAATGGACTTGTCTTGTTAGATCTTACTGCTGCATTTGACACCACTGACCATCATATTCTATTATAGAGCCTTGTACATCTTATTGGCATTAAAGGAACTGCACTAAGCTGGTTTACTGGTTTACTACTGCTTGTACTATTTGTACTATTTGTGTTATCTGTTGTTTGTGGATTCTTACTGTTGTGGATTCTTACTGCTTTTCTCTTGTACATAGTGTTTTTATTTATTATCTTTCCTACTCCTACTGCTTTTTCCCTATCCACTTTGCCGCTACATCATTGGAATTTCCCCATTGTGGGACAAATAAAGGAATATCTTATCTTGTCTTATCTTTAAGGCCTATTTATCAGATCGATCCCAATTTGTACATGTCAACAAAAACAAAAAAAAAAAAGTGAAGCAGTTCTGTTAAAAAGAAGAAGAAGAGTCTATCACATCATCTGTTGACTATGTTGTTCCTCTTTCTCTTCCCCTTCAGATAGAACAGTCATCACGTGTTAGTTAACATGAACTATGTGGTTTAGGAATAAGGGCCGTCTAAGTAACTGCGTGTATGAGACCTTTTTGTCTCTGTGGGGCAATTGATTTTGCCACAGTAAAAAGTAAAAACAACAACAACAACAACAACAACAACAACAACAGTAACATAGGGTGAGACATAGAGATAAAAAGAAAAACCCACCCATGACTACACATATTTAAAAACATGAACATAAAACAATAAAACATCACTTTGTAATTTATGTCTCACCCTGTGTGTTGTTGTTGTTGTTGTGTAATTTTTATTGATACTGCAGCAAAATCAATTGCCCATAAAGGTCTTGAATACATGCACTTTAAGTTAACATGAACTATGTGGTTTAGGAATAAGGGCCGTCTAAATGTTCTTCTATCTGAAGGGGAAGAGAAAGAGGAACAACATGGTCACATGACAGAGAGAGACCTGCTTTACTTTTTTGTTTTAAATATTTGTTCATGGCAGATAACGACTAAGGTGTCATCATTTTACTACATTTTCCTTTTGGTGTGAAAGCCGGCTACGAGGAATACAGCATCCTCCAGGTGAGTTAAGTCGTCCTCTCCAGGACTGTCTACTGTGTGTTGGTGGGAAACTGAAATGTTTGATATGTGTATGTTTTTATTGTAGAGAGTTAATATTTTATGAGAATTGCCTTTATACCTTGTAGGTTGTAGAGATAAGTGATATTCTTTAAACTGGAGAGGATCAACATGTTGTAAAACTGAGTGTCAGAGGTTTGAAGAGATCACAGGGAGCGTAATCAACATGTGAGTCGAAACCAAGCTGGAGGCCTCTGGGGTTGAAAACAGAGATCTTCCCCCAACACAGCAGGTTTAAAGCTCCCTGTGGTGGAGGTTTGGGTCTCTGACCCCAGTATGGGGACTGACCCTGACCCAGTGACCAGAGGCCTCAGGGACCAGTCCGTCCTCCTGTAGACTTGTATTAGAGGGCCACAGGCACAAGACAGTACACACTGGGGGGAGTAAGAAATTCTAGATTATTATTACTGGTATATGTGGCTGTGTACCGGGTTGAGCTGATTTTGACTATTTAGTTAAGACTGTGACTTATTATTATTGTTATTAATCATTATTTTCTCCATTAATCCAATGATTGTTTGTTTTGTAAAACTTGAAGGAATTTTGAGAAATACCCAAAGTGACACAATGTTGGTTTTGTCTCACCAACAGTTCAAATCTCAAATTCAGAGCTCAGCTAGCTTTACTAGCAAAAATCTTTTTATGTAAAATCTCTTTTTTCCATTCACCACAGAAAATATAACAGCTGAGTAAATTTAGACCTACTTAGGAAGTATTTACATTGTTTACTGGAGTAAAAGTGGTTATACTATACTACAAAAATACTGCATTACAACTTAAAGTCCTGCATTCAAAATGTTCCTCAGGTACAGAAGTATTATCAGCACAATGTAGCTGATGTATGAAACTGGAAGTAGTCAGTCTACAGAATGGCCTCTGTCAGTGTTTCATTATTATATTAGTGGATGATTATTATTGATGCATTAACATATAATCAGTACTTTAATGTTGGAGTTGCAGCAGGTGGAGCCAATATGAACTACTTTAAATACTTTCTGCTTGAATGTAAAATGTATATATATATATATATCTATACATAGATATATATATTTATAAACTGATCACATGTTTGAAAATTAAGAAGGAAGTAAAGCTGTCAGATAAATGCAGCTCCACAAGGCCATCTAGTGGACTGATAGTACAGCTGATGGCAGCTTTCTGCTCTCATTCTTCCTCAACACTGACTAATGAGAACAAGCAGCATCTCCTCCATCCAATAACAAACCCAAGAAACTTGAAGTGTCTTCCACTTGACATCAACCCAACCCCACAGACTAAAGAGCATTGTGAATGTCATTTATTAGATACTGCAGCTCAAAGTGCCAACAACAACATTTCTACTCTGCATGGAAACTGTCAGATGAGTGTATTAAGTATTGAGCTAAATTTGTTATTTCCTCCAATCAGAGCTGTGTGTGTTTGTCATGTGACTGAGAGGAATGATGGGAAATAATGTGTGATCTCTCCCAGCAGGTTGCTGTGTCTGTGTGAAGGTGTGGGTTTTGCTATGAATCAGTGTGAGGACAGAGAGGAGGGAGTCCCTCCCTCTAAAAGCACTCTGTGTGGGGAAAATGACACAAGGACCAAAGCTCAGAGGTGAGATGAGGATCTCTAACTGTCCATGACTCTTCTCCATGTTACAAAGGCTTTGATTCTCCATTTGAAACAAAGACATTTATCTGAGCTAAAGTACGTAGTTGTCAGTATTCAAACGGGGCTGGACAATCTGATCTCAAATCAGTATCAGGAGAAACATTCAGCTTCATAATGAGAAATGTAACAGTAACATGTGTTTGAATCAATCAGAGCAGATTTCCTTCCTCGTGTTGCTCACTGTTGATGTTTGTCCTGATTCATTCCAGTCTGACCAGTTTCACATTCTGCTCTTCTGGACTGGACTGGGAGCTGATTGCTCGCTGGTTAGATGTTGTAGCTGCTCTCACTTTAATTATATGGAATTCAGACAGTGTGTTGAAGTGTGTGACATCAGTAAATTGTGTTCAGTAACACGTCCATAATGTCAGTAATTGAAGACATTGTTCTTATTGTCCAGCCCTGTATTCAAACATTTCAAGTTATACATCATTTCACAAAGTCTTTGATTCAGTGAGAATGGTTCTGAATATGTGAGCTTTAATTAATTTCTTTCTATCAGGATCCATCAGAGACTAGACTGTCCTGAACCTGACCCCAGCTGTGTGTCCATGAAGAGTGACCACTCTAAGGGTCGTTATATGGACTTCAAAGATGGCCACCACTCTGTTGATCAATGGTGAAAATTTCAAACTAATGATGAAAATGAAACTAATAAAATTAGACTCTTGGTTGTGAAATCTCTGTTTTTAAATGTTTTAAAATGTCTTTCTTTTAATGGACGGTGATGGTATGTGTCTGATCACCACATCTGTTCCTCTTTTATCCTAAATGGACCAATATGGTCAGTCAACAGCATAATTTCCCCGCCTATGCTGCACACTGCACTGAATATAGCTTTAAAATATACACTGAATCATGTCTAAGTCAAACACTGACTTTATAGAAATCCTAAACATGAACTCCCTGGATACAAATGTGAGTGCAGTGCAGAATTGATCCTGTTTTTCTATCAGGAGAAAGCTGGAAAAACCTGAACCCAGCTGTATGTCCATGAAGAGTGACCTCTCTATGCATCATCCTACAGAGTTCAAAGATGGCCACCACTCTGTTGATCAAAGGTGAGGATTTCAAACTGATGATGAAAATAAAATGATATGTTCTTTCAGTTCTGAGATCTCCAGTTTTTAAACCTTTACTGACTCAGATGAAGTTCTCTGAGCACCAACACTCTTTTTCAGCAGCAGCTGCCTCACACTCACACAGTCAAACACATGTTGAGCTGTTGTGGGATCAGCAGGACTAGTAAACCTTTACCACTACAGGGAGTCATCAGATTCACTGTTCACATCCAAATATACCTTTACCTTGTGTTTGTCTCTGTGTGGACAGACATAATGTGAGCTAATGCTTCATGATTCCTCCACAGAGTGGACCAGGAGAGCTCAGAGGTTCCCAGGGGTCAGTCTGCCCAACAGCATCAAACAGACCTGGACTCCATATTTATGGTCTGTACATGGACAACAAATACTTTTACATCTATTGTGTTCTCCATGCTGCACTTTAGACCAATGGATGTCTGTTCAGTATGGATCTGATGTTTAGTTCCATGATTTAACTTTGATTGAGTCATTCATATAATATTCTGTTCCAGCTGCTGGAGGACAACATTGTCACTTTTGTGAAGAACGAGCTGAAAAAGATCCAGAAGGTTCTGAGTTCAGATTACCGAGAATGCTTAGAGAGTCAGAAGGATGATGAGGATGAGGAGCAGAGGAAGAGCAGCAGAGAGGCATTTCTGAAGATCACACTGCACTTCCTGAGGAGATTGAAGCAGGAGGAGCTGGCTGACTGTCTGCAGAGCAGTAAGAGGATTTCTCTGAAGATTTAACTCGCTGTATAAACTCGCAAGAGATGGACCAAAATATATTCAGTATTTTTAGGGAAAATTCAATTGCTGAAATACTTGTGTCACTCATTAATCACTGTTTTTGTGTATTCATTCAGAAAGTCAGTCTCGAGTTTGTCAGCGTGAACTTAAATCTAACCTGAAGAAGAAGTTCCAGTGTGTGTTTGAGGGGATTGCTAAAGCAGGAAACCAAACACTTCTGAACCAGATCTACACAGAGCTCTACATCACAGAGGGTGGGACTGCAGAGGTCAATAATGAACATGAGGTCAGACAGATTGAAACAGCATTCAGGAAACAAGACAGACCAGAAACAACAATCAGACAAGAAGACATCTTTAAAGCCTCCCCTGGAAGAGATCAGCCAATCAGAACAATAATGACAAAGGGAGTGGCTGGCATTGGAAAAACAGTGTTAACACAGAAGTTCACTCTGGACTGGGCTGAAGACAAAGCCAACCAGGACATACAGTTCACATTTCCATTCACTTTCAGAGAGCTGAATGTGCTGAAAGAGAAAAAGTACAGCTTGGTGGAACTTGTTCATCACTTCTTTACTGAAACCAAAGAAGCAGGAATCTGCAGGTTTGAAGAGTTCCAGGTTGTGTTCCTCTTTGACGGTCTGGATGAGTGTCGACTTCCTCTGGACTTCCACAACACTGAGATCCTGACTGATGTTACAGAGTCCACCTCAGTGGATGTGCTGCTGACAAACCTCATCAGGGGTAAACTGCTTCCCTCTGCTCAACTCTGGATAACCACACGACCTGCAGCAGCCAATCAGATCCCTCCTGAGTGTGTTGACATGGTGACAGAGGTCAGAGGGTTCACTGACCCACAGAAGGAGGAGTATTTCAGTAAGAGATTCAGAGATCAGGAGCAGGCCAGCAGAATTATCTCCCACATCAAGACCTCACAAAGTGTCCACATCATGTGCCACATCCCAGTCTTCTGCTGGATCACTGCTACAGTTCTGGACGATGTGTGTAAGACCAGAAAGAGACGAGGGCTGCCCAAGACCCTGACTGAGATGTACACCCACTTCCTGGTGGTGCAGTCCAAACTAAGGAACATCAAATATGATGGAGGAGCTGAGACAGATCCACACTGGAATAAAAAAGCAGGAAGATGATTGAGACTCTGGCAAAACTGGCTTTTGAGCAGCTGCAGAAAGGCAACCTGATCTTCTATGAATCAGACCTGACAGAGTGTGGCATCGATATCAGAGCAGCCTCAGTGTACTCAGGAGTGTTCACACAGATGTTTAAAGAGGAGAGAGGGCTGTACCAAGACCATGTCTTCTGCTTCGTCCATCTGAGTGTTCAGGAGTTTCTGGCTGCTTTTCATGTCCATCTGACATTCATCAACTCTGGAGTCAATCTGCTGGCAGAACAACAAACATCATCCTGGTGGTCTCAATTAATTAAAGACAAACAAAATCTAAAACATCTCCACCAGATTGCAGTGGAAACGGCCTTACAGAGTCCAAATGGACACCTGGACATGTTTCTCCGCTTCCTCTTGGGTCTTTCAATGCAGACCAATCAGAATCTCCTACAAGGTGTGCTGACACAGACAGGAAGTAGCTCACAGACCAATACGGAAACAGTCCAGTACATCAAGAAGAAGATCGAAGAGACTCCCTCTGCAGAGAGAACCATCAATCTGTTCCACTGTCTGAATGAACTGAATGATCGTTCTCTAGTGGATCAGATCCAACAGTCCCTGAGTTCAGGAAGTCTCTCCACAGATAAACTGTCTCCTGCTCAGTGGTCAGCTCTGGTCTTTATCTTACTGTCATCAGAAAAAGATCTGGATGTGTTTGACCTGAAGAAATACTCTGCTTCAGAAGAGGCTCTTCTGAGGTTGCTGCCAGTGGTCAAAGCCGCCAGCAAAGCTCTGTAAGTATAGAGAGAGTTGGATTTCTTTTTTATTACTTAAGTACTTTTCAATAGCTTGTTTTTTCTTTATCATTGTCTTTTCAGAATGAGTGACTGCAACCTTTCAGAGAGAAGCTGTGAAGTCCTGTCCTCAGTTCTCAGCTCCCAGTCCTCTAGTCTGAGAGAGCTGGACCTGAGTAACAACAACCTGCAGGATTCAGGACTGGACCTGCTGTCTGTTGATTTGGAGAGTCCACACTCTACACTGGAAACTCTCAGGTCAGATCATAGTACACTTGGTCTTTAGTAAAGGTAAACATCAGCCTAATGGTTGTTTGGCTCCTCTGACAAATTATTTTATTTTCATAGCTTACTGGCAGCACGTAGGCCACCAAGCTTCCCATCTGGCCCACAGCACAGCCATTCATGAAAGTATTTATATATTTACAATATTACAAACACAATATCAATGGGGACAATCCAAGAAAAAAGCCTCTTCCTACTCCTTCTACTAATCAATATTGGCAGATGTTTGTGCTCCCAAGGTTGGTTTTGACGCATGTACTATAACTCTGCTGTGGTAAACATTTGCCTGAATTTCCTGAAGAACAGAATTGAATTGTACGTGACTTTTCTTTGTCTTGATATCAGCATTCTATCGGCCTGTAGCCTTGCTCAATAAATATCGGCATCGGCCATTAAAGAGTTTGAGTTTGAATTAAAGTAAATAGCTAGAGGGGGAAAGACAGGGATTTTAAAATAACATTAGCTACACTAAAGCTGATAACCTTAGTCTGAGGGACAGCTGCAGGGGAAAGGAGAGGACAGGAGAGGAAATGAGACCAAAACAGAAGATAAAATAAGGATATGTGGAGAAGTCACAGTGGAGAGTGAGAAAGGGAAAGACAGACGAGGAGAGCTCTGTTCTTCAGATTGAGAACAATCAGTACATTTCTTTCCTGCTCTCAAAACCTGGATTTTAAACCCTTCACACTGGTTGGTTCTATGTTTACAACCATATAATTTACAGCTTGTATCATCCCTTGAATATCTTAACAAATGTGATTTCATTTTAATACAAATGTTATTCTGTCTCTTCAGACTGAGTGGCTGTAACCTCTCAGAGAGAAGTTGTGAAGTTCTGTCCTCAGTTCTCAGCTCCCAGTCCTCTAGTCTGAGAGAGCTAGACCTGAATAACAACAACCTGCAGGATTCAGGACTGAAGATGCTGTCTGCTGGACTGGAGAGTCCACATTGTACACTGGAAACTCTCAGGTCAGGATCCATCGATGTGTTCAACTGATTACCACATATATTCTGATTCACATGAAGGCAACACTATGTAAGATTTGGTATTTGTTGATGTGACTTGTGCCATAAAGAGACACACTTGTCCCAACCAAAAACCAAATATTACACTGTGCAAGAACAGGCGTACAGAGGAACCATTCATCCTGGTCAAGTCAGCGTAACATCAAAATTATAGTAGAAAAACTACACCATATTGCTTTAGTGGATAAAATCATAACCTCCTTAACATTATCTCTGCTTACTATAATGGACACCTGTTTTGCTTATTTAGTTTCAGTCTCTTTCCATGAACATGTTCATGATGTAATGTGTTTTGTGTGTTTGCAGGCTGTCAGGCTGTCTGATCACTGAGGAAGGCTGTGCTTCTCTGGCCTCAGCTCTGAGCTCCAACCCCTCCCATCTGAGAGAGCTGGACCTGAGCTACAATCATCCAGGAGACTCAGGAGTTAAGATGTTGTCTGCTGGACTGGAGGATCCACACTGGAGACTGGACACTCTCAGGTATGATTAGGGTCAACATAGACAGGAAGAGTAGCCAGGATGTTCCAACACAGAGATGTGAACAGCAGGGTCAAAGTCAGACACTTTGTACATCCAACATTTACTGACTGACTAGTAGAGGAAGAGTCTGAACTTTATGATGATTGATCAATAATTAAAAATAATGAGCTGTAGCAATCAGTCAATAAGAAGCTCCATTTAACTAAAAGAATATCAGCTGATGAATAATAAGTGCTCCATGTGAAGATGTAAGTCCATTTGTAGAGAATAACCTGTGTATGGCAGTGATGAAATGTTTATGTTTTCAAGTGGATGTACTGGTCTGACCCCCCTCCTCCTTTCAGTGTGGAGCCTGCTGGAGTCCGATGGTTGAGACCAGGTCTGAGGAAGTGTAAGTGTGTTTTTAATTGTTGTTTGTGATCAATTTTTTTTTATTGTGTTATATAAGTGTTATATAGGGTCGGGTGATATCAGAATCAGGATCAGAATCAGAATGAGATTTATTGCCAGGTAGGTTTTTACACATACGAGGAATTTGTCTTGGTGCAATGGTGCTTAAAATATACAATCATACAAAAAAATATAAATATAAATCACACAAAAATATACAAGTAACACAAAAATCACACAAGAATAAAGTACTTTTAAAAATACATAGATAAATAAAGATAAGAAAGATAAGAAAAGATAGGAAAACTGTACAGAAGACAGGAATGCATTATTGTAATGCATATATACAGGGTGGGTATAAGAGTCATTGACAACGGGGGGTCCTTGCCTTGTTAATGAGGCCAGCTGCAGACGGAAAGAAACTGTTTTTGTGGCGAGAAGTTTTGGTCCTGATGGACTCAGCCTCCTGATAGAGGGGAGAGGTTCAAAGAGTTTGTGGCCGGGGTGGGAGGGTTCAGCCACAATCTTGCCTGCACGCCTCAGGGTCCTAGAGACGTACAGGTCCTGGAGGGATGGCAGATTGCAGCTGTACACCTTCTCAGCAGATCGAATGATACGCCACAGTCTGCCCTTGTCCTTTGCAGTAGCAGCAGCGTACCAGATGGTGATGCATGAGGTGAGGATGGACTCGATGATGGCGGTGTAGAAGTGCACCATCATCGTCTTTGGCAGGTTGAACTTCCCCAGCTGCCGCAGGAAGTACATCCTCTGCTGGGCTTTCTTGGTGAGGGAGCTGATGTTCAGCTCCCACTTGTCCTAACTGTGATTATAAACCACATAGTAATGAGTACTTACGGCACGAACATGCTTTATAAATGATGAATTCAGTATTTACTAATCCATAATTAATGTGCTTATCAATGATGAATAAAACATTTTTAACTGTGTTTATAAACTACATACTAATGTGTATTCATGTCAGAAAAATGGGTTATAAATGATGAATTCAGTATTTATTAATGCTTAACTAATGCTTAATAGCTCCTCCTGCAGCAGTGGCATCAACTGTGGATATAAGATTGAGGAGATGGCATGCACACTTTTTGTGCCTTGGACGTTGGTACTCAAGGCCTGTGTTGTCATCCAGAATAGCAGACACATCTTGTCGTGCTAGCTGGACAGTAGCATAATAATAATATTATAAAAGTTTCAATCAAATTGATTAGGGCCATATATAGAAATGAGTAAATTTTCATTGGGAAATGATAGTTGTTGTTTTTTACCCATCTGTACTGCATCATCTTCTAGCACTGTCAGAGGTAGATTCTGTTTAAGGACGACAAGAGAACCACGTGTGGATAGTGTATGAGGAAAATCTTAAGCTTCCTTTATTGAGTTGAAGATCCAGATCACTGTGATAACATGAGCCATCGAGTATGAAACCGTGGTAACGTGAGCCACTGTCAGAATTTCGTTACGCCTAAAGTAGAGTTATTATGGTAAGGGTGGGCTCTGAGCTAAGGTCCTAAAAGATTCTTAGACCCATTTTCTGTCATGTTCTTTTGGTGTTTGTTTATGATAATGACTACATACTAAAATAATAATAACTACAATTATAATAACAAATACAATTATAGAAAATAAATATAAAATGTGCAACATTCACTTTCAACACACACTCTTTTATGAACATCGTACTAAGCAGCCATCTTGTCTATAGGTCACGTGATGTAATTTGATTAATGAAAACAAAGCACCATGGGCGCAGGGTAAGCTCAGTCGGTAGAGCTGGCAACCCATATACAGAGTTGCTGCAACGGCCCGGGTTTGTATCCGACCTGCGGCCCTTTGCTCCCTCAACCCACCTTTCCTGTCTATCTACAGCTGTCTCTATCAATAAAGCCAACAAAAGGCCAAAAAAATAACAGCACACATTCAACCATCTTCAGACTGTGACATCACTCTTTCACAGCTCTGATGTCATCATCAAAGTGTCAATCAATGATCAGATGATAGATCAATAACTGCAGCTGTATTGTGTCTTGTTCTCTCCATCAGATTCCTGTGAACTCACAGTCGACACAAACACAGTACACGGAAACATCAAACTGTCTGACAACAACAGGAAGATGACAGCTATGAAGGAGGATCAGCCATATCCTAATCACATAGACAGTTATGACAACTGGCCTCTGTTGCTGTGTAGAAATGGTCTGACTGGTCGCTGTTACTGGGAGGTCCAGTATAGAGGTGAGGTTTATATATCAGTGAGTTACAGAGGAATCAGCGGGAGAGGAAACAGTAAAGACTGTTTTTTTGGAAGGAATGATCAGTCCTGGAGTCTGGAGTGCTCTGATGGTGGTTACTATGTCTGTCACAAAAACAGAAGAACATCCATCTCCTCCTCCTCCTCCTCCTCCTCCTCCCTCCTCCTCCTCTGGTAGAGTAGCAGTGTATGTGGACTGTCCTGCTGGCACTCTGTCCTTCTACAGAGTCTCCTCTGACACACTGATCCACCTCCACACCTTCAACACCACATTCACTGAACCTCTTTATCCTGGGTTCGGGTTCAGGTTCTGCTCTGGTTCCTCAGTGTCTCTGTGTTCTCTGTAGGAGGGAGAGAGAAACTTTCTCACTGCTGACCAGATAGTTCAGTCTGTACAGGATCACACACAGCTGATGTTAGTTAGTACCAACCTGATGTGTTTACTGTAATAGAGGAAGAGGAGGCTGAAGGAAGAGAAGAGCAAAGGATGGGATGAAAGGATCATGTGTGAGGGTAATGTGCAGCCTGCAGACGTAGAGATGAAAGAAATCATTGAAATAATTTATATTTTTTACTTAATTGAACATTTTTAGGATCAAATGCGGCTGTTTGTTTTTCAAATCTTTTTTTTATGACTCAAATATTAAAGTGTGAACAGATATTCAACTTTGAGTCTAAAACTGAAGTTTGTTGCCTTAAAACCTTTGTTTCTGTGAAGAAAAAATTTGTTCAAATGTCAACGAGTGTTTCAGGATCCAATTCAGCATCTGTGTAAAAATAATTCCAAGGTGTAAAGAGTGGCTTTGATATGAACAAACTAAATGTATCATCTTTGGTCATCGTGGAACAAATGTACAAACTTTGATAAGTCAGGTTGAAATCAAAAGAAATCAAAGTTTTGGGATGATTCTAGATAATAAATGATGCTGGAAACCACATTTAAATGATGTCAAAGCTAAACTGTCCAAATGGATCCCAACACTGTATAAAATGAAGGATTTGTTAAATCCAGCTTCATTCTTTACTTTGTATTGTTCACTTCTACTTCCATACATCACTGACTGTGTGCTCGTTTGACATAGGAAGTGCAAAGCAAACTACTGATCAAGAATATAAAGTCAGAAACTAATGACGAGCTGAAAGAGTCCAAAAGTTGTTTGAAATGAGAGAAAGTCCAAATGATTTGAAAGGATCTGCAGGTTTAAGGACTGATGTCAAAAATCACTTCAGTTAAAGAGGTGAACTTGTGGAGCAGCTGTAGTGAGGAAATCAATCATTCCATAAAGAATAATTTCATGAACAAATATAAAAGTGATCAAACTGACATGTTAATGTTAGTACAGTAAAGATAGTGTCACATTAGTCTGATGTCAAACAGGTCAAAGACTCAATAATCTGCAGCTTTTCACTCTGTACTAAATCAATCTTTCTCTTCTTCATTTGTTTTCTACTTTCAGTTTTTTTGTGTCATTATTTGTGTAAAATTTCAATTTGAGTTAATTTTCCTCCCAAAGTGTTTGTGCAGAAATATAAACAGGACGTTGATGTTAGTTGTTGTTTTAGTGAACTAAGATTTCTGTCACTTTGTCAGGATGTCAGCGGATTTATTACTCCACATGTTGACTCTGAATGTTCCCTTTCTTATCAACATGTTTGCTTTTACTGATTATTCCTCTGCTGAAGCTATTGACTTCTATATTATTCATTTGATTTTATTGTTGGCAAAGTACATATTCATACATACATTCATACTTTAAGAACAAGAAAGCTTGTTAAACCTTAAATTTATCTACTTTATAAATAATTCTTTAATATTCATGTCCTGATTTCACCACGCTGTATGATTTCTGTCTGTCTGTGTTGTTCTTGTTCAATAAAGTTTTAAAGAAGAAATCCTGCTGATGACTCCAAGTAAAAGTCCTGCATTAAAAATAACACTAAAGTATCAAAAGTTAAGTACTAATAATCAATTAAAATGTACCCTGTCAGTGTTACACTGTTATATATGATATTTTTGGATTATTACTACTGATGCATTCATGTTTAACAAGTACGTTAGTGTTATTGTAGTCTCGGTAGAGATCATTTTAACTCGTCTAGATACGGTTGGTGGTTGAATCTGTAACAATGCATCAGATTCTATAAACTAATCACATGCTTTATCTCTCTCAGTAACTATATACTCCTACTCGTACTATGCCTCACACCAGGCACCATTTGTTGGAGTAACAATGGTTTAAAGGGGCACCAAAGTGTGTCGTATGATCAATTATTTTTGTCAATCAGTATTATCAATCATCAAAAATAGCAATGGATGTGTGTGTGTGTGGGTGTTTGTGTGTGTCACTATGAAAGTATATAAGTAAGCCCACAAATGTGTGCAAACAGTTAATGAGAAGAGTTTCAGATCTTCATGCTGATATAAAATGATGATATAAATATGTATAGCAACTGCTGTTTGAGTCTGATCTGAGTAATAGAAATATTTTCAGAACATTGTATTTTCTTGTAGCACTTGAACGTCGCAGTGGCCCTCATATGAGATGACAATACCAGCAGTGGCCCCAAGACAATATGAGTTAGTCTTCCTGTCCAGAACTTTAATAAATACATTCATTAATACATTCATCACTCCACTTAGTTGTTGTTGTTGTTGCACTTGCTGGGAGCGGGGCAACTCACCTAGTTAGTGCAGATAGTTTGGTGACATCCCATAATTCCCAGCATAGCTCCACTCAACTTCATATCAGCCAGTAAGTGAAAACAGCTGTGTTGGTGGGAGACTTTGATTTGTAAAGTAACTAAAGCTGTCAGATAAATGTAGTGGAAGATGTCTCTCTGAGATGTAGTGCAGTACAAGTAGAGAGTAATGTACAAGTACTGTAGTACAGTGCAGTAGTTGAGTAAATGTACTTGGTTCCTTTCCAGCAGTAAAATGAATGACACATACAGACAGAAATGTGTCACATGTGAATGAGTCACTGATGATTACTCTGGAGAAGAATGACTGAATAATGGAGCTGAGATCTCCTTTAAATGAGGAGTGCTCCTCATTAATGGAGGAGGATTTGGCACCCTCTTGTGTCACAAACATAAAGTGCATCCTGTCAGTTGAAGTGAAACAGATTACAGGCTGTTTTCAGTGTTTGGGAATCATCCAAATATCAACAGGCAGAGATCATTTTGAGCTCAGGGTCCAAACCCTGACTTATTTCCTATCTTTGTCTTTGGGAGTAAAAGCAGCTTCACATCTGGAACATCTGGAACTACAGATTCCTCCAGAAAGAGATTCTGTCTCATCTTCTCTGGACTTTATAGGACTGAAGTGTGTTGCATTCTGCTGCTGCACACTGCAACACAGACAGGAAGTTAGCCTTTATTTTGGTGGCTGTATTTTGTTCTGACAGGATTAACAGGAAATGGCAGTATGTATGGGTGCTTTTCATCTGGCCTTTCTCATTTCTCTAATTTGTGCCTCCTCGTTTCCTCTGACCTGCCTGTGACCCAGAAATCATCCTCAGTGCGCCATCTTGAAGGATGTCTCAATTCCTAGGGTGCTCTTTTATTACGCTAATGCGTCTCCTCGTTTCCCTAACTCGCTTCCTTTCCTCATGTCTTAGATCCTCCCAGCAAGGAGGTGAGAGAGATTCAAGGACACAGGAGGCGAAGCTGCCAAATGAGAAAACCTTCTTCTACAGCATCAGTATTTATGACTGCAGCTGTATCACCTGTCAGACTGAATGTCCACAGAATCTTTTGCTTAAGAACAATTTCAAAACCTTACAGTATTCATTTAATTAATTCATGTAAATTGTTTAACATTGTGCATTTTAGCAGTATTATTACTTTTGTTGATCATTTAATATTAATTTTTAAAAAGGCATATTGTAATAACAAGAGCAGCAGCATTGCTTGATTTTACCAACAAAATAAAAAAAAGTTCAGAGATTTGCTCCTCACATTGTCTTTAAGGACAGTTGTAGATGGACCCTGTTGTGAGCACAGTGATTGCCTGAACTGATTTCAGGTGTTCACTGGCAGCAGGCAGCAGGGCTGGAGGCAATCTGCTGACTGAAGAAGAAACAAGTGTTTGTCTTCTGTTTGTCTTTCTCTGTCCATCTCACACCAGCAGCCGCAGAGCACACAAGCTAGTTTTTAATTTTTCCAAATGTTGACGGCAGTCTGAGCACACCGGCATGGAAACAGTTAACAGGTACGGTTTCTTTATCTGTGACAGAGCTTTGTTCAACAGCATGCTGAGGCCCTTCAGATCATAACGATTGATTTTATTGTGGTTTACTGAGTTGTTAATTAAGATTAGGAGTTATTTCAGCCAGGTTTAACCACAGAGGGACATTTTAACACAGGTCAGATACTGTAAAAGCTGATGAGTTAGTTCAACTTAAACTGTTAGAGGACACCGATCGCCTTAAACAGTTTTAGTTTATTAACTCAACAACAATTTAAGCATGAAAGGTATTTGAGTAGAAGTATTTGTTACAATAACTTAAGTTAATTGTACCACTTCCATTCAATTAACTGAAGTCAATATTAGCTTTACACTTAAATGCAAACATATCTAAACAAATGTTAACAGAATTTATCTGAATTAACTTAAACGCTTCAGTTTTCTTCCACTAAAGCAAACTATTACATTACCTGTAATTTCTGGTAACGTACTTCTTATATTAAGATGTGTTGTGAGGTTTTACAGTTTAATGATGCTCACAAACAATATTTCTTTAACACCAGTTTTTACATGCATTAATCTTTTAATTTCTGTACTTTTCTTTTGATAGTTCTAGAGTTGCTGGTTTCAGAATCACTTGTGCCAAAGTGTTACGTTTCATTCGGACCCTGACCCGAAAGAAGCCTCTGGAGCCAGAAGGCGAGGAGTCCAACTTCTGCCGATGCCTGACCACCTTGGACCTGGTGGGTCTGGGTGTTGGCAGCACGCTTGGAGCCGGCGTCTACGTGCTGTCAGGAGAGGTGGCCAGAGAAGTGTCCGGCCCCAGCATCATTATCTCCTTCCTGGTTGCAGCTTTGGCTTCGGTCTTCGCAGGGTTGTGTTATGCGGAGTTTGGAGCCAGGGTCCCCAAGACGGGCTCAGCTTACCTTTACAGCTATGTGACCGTAGGAGAGGTGTGGGCATTTGTGACTGGCTGGAACCTGCTGCTGTCCTACGTCATCGGTGAGTAAAACACACCTTTCCTCTGAGCAGTTGTGCCAATGCATATACAAATATATTGGTGTATTTCAAAACTTAACACTTGAAATTTTAAGTCCAATTTTAAGTTTTGAAATAAACAAATTATTATAATTACTTTTCTTCTATAGGAAAACATGTATCTTAAAAAGAAATTCAAATTTAAAACAGTTAATAATACTATTTGAACTTGTACTTTTGAACTTTAAGTAAAGAATCAGTATTTCTGCTTTTACCGGAGTCTTTTTACATTTGTGTCTGTACTTCTTCTGGAGTATAGAATGTGTGTACTTCTACCACCTCAGCTATGTTAAATGTGTTAATATATTAATTCACTCATACATTTTTTAAAGAAAGTAGCAAATTAACTGGTAAATGTTTTAAAAGTTGCCACATGACCTGTTTTAGAAAAGGTGAAAATTAAATTGAAAATGAATGAACTAATATGTTAAGGCTAACACAATGTCATGATCTTTGAGTATCTATCTATGCTGGCCTGATTTAAGTGCTCTTTACTTGCCCCTCTCCCCCAGTCCCTGCTGTAGTCCAAACTGAACACCAAAGCAGGGTATCACAGGTTATTTTGATGTGGCTTTTTGGCGCCATCTTGTGGCATTTTAGGATATTACAGGCAAAAATAGCTGGAACTGCATTTATTTGTAGTTCACTGTGCACAGAGCAAGAAGTTGTCTGCCACTGTTTTCCTATTTTTTTTTTTTTTTTATTGCCCTTTGCAAGTTTCTTTGATCCTGTATTAGCCGTTCAATCTCTGAAGGGGATGCAACCCTGTTGTTTTAGTGTCTGATGATGAT